>NW_027205253.1:0-16553 GCF_024711535.1 Dipodomys merriami
CAGGTTAACAAATGGGCTTTTGTTTTCTCTAATGGGCACAGCAGGATGCTGGAGATTTTAAGTCCCAAGTTGGTATTTTGAATCTATTTATATTTTGAATCTATTTATATATACATAAAACAATCTTCCTCAGAAAATCTTTCAATAGCAAGTATGGGACATTTTGGTAACTAGGTCAGTATCAATGATCAACTTTTATCTGGTAAATATATATTGTAAACACTTGTAAATATGTATTAATAATGCATGGAGTTAACACTGTTTTATAACCATGGTGTATGAATAAAAGATTGTAGAACACACTGTTCTCTAGTGGTGGTGGCTTAGTGTTCCCAAATCACAGAATTGACTCAGAGCCTGTCTTTGAAGAATGTAGACCATTACAGTGCTTAACTGATATAATACATTTTCATTTTTTTCATAGTGGGGAGCAGGGTTTGGTGTTGTGTTTTTGAAACTAAGTTTTGTGGATAACTTAAAACTTTCTCTGTGTCTCTTTGCTAGGTGGGAACGTGCTCATCTTGGCTCTTTGGGGGGACAAGAGCCCCCCGCATATGCAGGCCTTACACTTCAGTTTTGCCCTGGGCGCCTTCCTGGCTCCCCTGCTGGCTAAACTGGCCCTGGGCCCCACAGTGTCTGCTGACAACCACACAGAGCCCGACTTTCTCCCTGCAGCCCTCAATGCCTCTTCTGAAGCCACCTCAGACCCTCTACTCGCAGCTCCCCATGACATGAACTTACTGTGGGCTTATGCTTCCATAGGCACCTACATTCTCGTAGTTTCTCTCCTTTTCTTTGCTCTGTTCTGCATGAAAAGCTCAAGGCAGGGACAATCAACATCATGTGCTCAGCAATCTCGAAGAGCTCAATACCACAAGGCCCTTCTCTGTCTGCTTTTTCTGTTCTTCTTCTTCTACGTTGGGGCTGAGGTGACATATGGCTCTTATATTTTCTCCTTTGCCACCACCCATGTTGGCATGGACAAGAAAGAAGCAGCTGGCTTGAACTCCATCTTCTGGGGGACCTTTGCAGCCTGCAGGGGCCTGGCGATCTTCTTTGCCTCGTGTTTACGTCCTGCCACCATGATTGTGTTGAGCAACGTTGGCAGCCTGGCTGCCTGTTTGTTTCTGGTGCTTTTTCACAGGAGCCCCCTTTGTCTCTGGATAGCAACCTCCGTGTATGGGGCCTCCATGGCCACCACGTTTCCCAGCGGTGTTTCTTGGATTGAACAGTACACCACCATCAGTGGCAAATCTGCTGCATTTTTTGTGATTGGTGCTGCCTTGGGAGAAATGTCTATTCCTGCAGTAATTGGAATTCTTCAAGGAGAGTACCCAGATTTACCAGTAGTTCTGTACACCTGCTTGGGGTCAGCGATCTTCACTTCCATTTTATTTCCTGTGATGTATAAATTAGCTACCTTACCTCTGAGTCATCATCAAGTAGGACACAGAAAAAGTGAGGATCAGAAAGCTTTGCTTTCTAGCAGTGAGCTAAACGACTATGAAGAAGAGAATGAAGGGGAGGATGCAGAAAAATGGAATGAAATGGATTTTGAAGTGGTTGAGATGAATGATACTGTGAGTCCTTGCACAATAGAGATGTCTAGAAATATTTTGATGGAGACCACAGCTGACTTTTCCAACCAGTTTCTCTCTAGTCCGTTGCTAGTTGAGTCATCTGTCAATACTGGTGATTCCTTTGAAAAAACCACTTGCAACACATAAGTATAAAGGGCTAATTTTTACAGAATATGCATTACTACTGACATTGAATAGTCACCATGTCTAAAGAGGCTCTTGAGAGCAGAGCATTGGATTATCAGCATGCTTGGAAATCAGAATTTCTAGATCCATTTATAGCATCTGCTAAATGGTTTGAAATGCTCTGTGATTGTGAGTGACTTTGTATGGTATTATCTTGTTAGGAGACTTGTGCTTGGTTTGTGGCTCATTATAGTGGCGGTGTGTTATAGTCCCCACCTTGTAGAGAGAAGGAAGGGACATTTGTGTTTGAGAATTTGGTTAGAGAAAAGTTGGGCACAAAATTGTAATAGAGAAAAACTACAGAGTAGGGAGTGGAATGGATTTGCTGAGCAAATAATCAGGCATCCTTGTTTTTGTCAAGGTTGTTTCTTCCTCCTACTGTCCTTTCTCCTTTTTCTCCCTTCCATTCTGAGATTCTAGAAATAAGAAAGAGGACTTACATTTGTTCAGGATGTCTGCTAGGATAGTCTGTCTTCATTTCAAAGGTAAGACAAAACTGATAACTTTAAAAAAGTGCTGCTTTCTATGGTATGGATAGAGACAGGGAGATTGTGGTTTGAGAGTTTGGTCAAGTTTGTAAACCCTATCTCAAAGACCAACAGGACATGGTTGCACATGCCTGTGATCCTAGCTACTCAGGAGGTATAGGTGGGAAAATGTCATTTGGCTAATAGGGGAAAGATGAGCTCCAGACCCTGTCCAAAAAACAATCTAGAAATAAAAGGACTGTGGTTGTGGCTCAAGCAGAGGCCCTGGGTTCAATCCTCAGCCAAAAAGCCCCCTCAAACCCAAAAACCAGAAAAGAAGTTACTGCTTATGACTTCTCACTGAGTCTAAGGTACATCATTTTTAATGTAATAGAGTATGCATTGTACTCAATGATTGTTTAGTATTTGACATTTTAGTGAATTATGTATGTAGTCACATATATTTATAATTGTTTTACAATCAATGTCTCAGATTCAGTGAAATGTCACAATTTGTACAATTATGGAGAAGATACTATTTTTGCAGACATTCTACAGAGAAGTTATTTTTATATGCTTTCTAGTT
The DNA here is from genome assembly GCF_024711535.1 of Dipodomys merriami. NCBI lineage: Eukaryota > Metazoa > Chordata > Mammalia > Rodentia > Heteromyidae > Dipodomys > Dipodomys merriami. Next base: position 2,820 of record NW_027205253.1, read on the forward strand.
GTGCTCAGATGGGATATGTTAGATGTCACTGAAATACTACTGTAGTAGTAGAACTATAAATAGGCCTTTTGTGGTCCTTGGTCTACCTCAGGAACAGAGGCTGGGTCTGGTCCTTGCTGTTTTACAATTGGATTCTCATTAGCTATGGATGATAATCACTGATAAGTACTATATACCAGGCTTATAGCTTACATTAAGGCACTGACTGTCAGGTATTGGGAAACCTATGTCACTCTTCCAGGAATTCTACTCTCTGAGTTTTGAAATACCTGGGAAATCAGGTGGTTTATTGGTATAGGAGACAGGGAAGGGACTTCAGATGACTTTTGATGTGAGTAGAATTGGTGACTCGTGTTTCTTATTTCTTCTCAAATTATGCTAAATGACATTGCATTTTTTTTTTCTGGTCCTGAGGCGTGAACTAGAGTTTTGCCCAAGGTGAATGCTTTACCACTTGAGCCACAGAGCAACTTCCGTTTTGTTTGTTTGAGTTTATGGAGATAGGAGTCTCATGGAGTTTCCTGCCTGGCCTGGCTTTGAACTGTGATCCTCAAATCTCGGCCTCCTAAGTAGCTAGGCTTACAGGTGTGAGCCACCAACACCTAGCTGACATTAAATTTTATCTGTTGTGATGTTTGCTTTCTCTTATCAAATTTCTATTACTTTGCTTTTGTAAAAAAAAATTTAAGTGAAATACAGTGTTTTTCTTAACCACTGCTTATTCATCTTATAGGCTGCCACATTAGTTCATGTTAGTAAGAACAACTTTTTTTTGAAGATTTTTAACCTGACAGAAAACACAAAAGAAAAACCACCTGTTGTTCTTTTTCTACTGTCTTTCTCTCAGGTAGGGACGGAATCTACCTCTGTACCGCTTACTGCTTTTTTCTGGGCACCCGTGGTATACCTCATCATGCCTCCATCATTGCCTGGCATCCCCACACTTAGTTCAAGTGTTTTCTAAGGGTCAGTTGTGTCTTGTGTGTTTGTGAACATAATGTGATCTCTTCAATTGAAGTAAAGGTGTACTGTGAGGTCTGAATTGTTTCTTAAGTCTTATATTTCAGAGATTTTCCTGAGAGTTTTCTAATAATGATGCTTTGGCTTTCTAGTTTTTATTTTGAGGTTCTTCCAAAAGGAGGTAAAATCTTTACTGCATCAACTTGAGCCTGGGTGCTGTCCGTGAGCTTTTTTGCTCAATACTAGCACTCTGGAAGTTGAGGCACAGCTCCATTTCTGGCTTTGTGGTGGTTAACTGCAAATAATCTCATGGATTTTTCTGCCTGGGCTGGCTTCATACCATGATTCTTAGAACTCAGCCTCCTGAGTAGCTAGGATTACAGGTGTGAGCCACTGGCACCTGGCTTAAATATCTTAGTATCTGTGTACAAATGGTCTTTTCAAAGGGCTGCATTTCTATTAATGACCAAAACATAGAGGCTCTTTATTTCTAATTATTATTTTCTGAAACCTGTGTTTCCTCTTTCCAGCAAAAGGCAGTACCATTAGTAAGACAGGCAATTAAGATGATTTTCCAGTTTTTTAAAAAAAGCCTTTGTCTGCCTTCTGGGTATTCTCTTTGCCTAATACACGGAAACGTTATTGTGAGGATGTGACAGTGCCTCTGCAGCAGTTTTGCTTTGCAAGCCACACTTTGCCAAGTCTTCAAGGAAGCAATGGGTGAGGTGAGAAAATATGACAAGCAATGGATTAGGTGGTGTGTGTTGTTTTATGACTTCCTCCTTGGAACCCAATTGTTAGATGTAACTCCCAACTATTTTCCTATATAAAATTAAGAACTGTGGCATTACTGGTGCTTGATCTTACTTTTTATTATAAAGCCCACATTGTTAAAGCTAACACTATTCATTGAATCAGGGAAAAAGAACAGGCATTATGTGGATAAAAATAAGTCAAGTGTGCATGCTGTCTTCCAAGATGTTAACAGGACTAAGAGAGATCTGAAATACCTAGCTTAAAAATAGCTACATATACAGTCACCTTGTCTTCCCCTTATCTGTTGATGGCAGAGCACTAATTGTTTATAGCTAGGTTTGTTTTATTCCATAGTTAAATACTTAAGGAATACTATTCTGCAATTAAGTTCAATTTAAAAGTTTAGTAGGCCTTAACAATATTCCTTTGCTTCAGCTGTTAGGAATGAAGATCACAGATGTTAAGATCAAAACCATACAGCTAGAAGACTTTACTATAGTTTATGGAGAGTTCAGGTCACCATGATAGTGTGTCTGGTGGCAGGTAACGTATGTCATCTCAGACTAACGTGTTATCAGCTGTGGACTATGGCAGTCAGTTGGGCTCTATGGTCCTCAGGATTTCCGGGTGGTCAGCCCCAGCTCCAGATGACCTCCTAGGACCAATCTTCTCTAAAAATTCGTAACTGCTCACTATTGATATTTTTGTCAGATTCCAACTTTCCCAGGGAAGTTTGAAAACGGGATCCTCACTGACTGGCAGTTTTAAAAGGCTGAGGGCAGTTACAAGGGAGCTATTTCCTTGAGGAAGGGGCAACCAAATCGATGTGCTAAATACCTTAAGACTAGGCAAGTTTAGGTGAGTCATGCTGAGTAAACCGTTATGGAGTCAAAATTGTAAAGTGAATGAATATTCCTAAATTACATGTCTTTTTTTAAAAAAAAAACAAAACATGTCTTGATACAAGGAAAACACACTAATGCTCTTTCTTTGTTCTTCCATGGGGGAAGTAATTCATAAATTGGTTAATCTGTTGAAATACTGTGTTACTATGAGATGTTATGAGCTACAATTCCTGACAGCAACTAAGTTAGAAGTGTGTCCACCCACAGAAAAACTAGTAAAACTCATATTCTCAGGACTAGTCTCAGCCTTTTCCCACAACTGCAAAAAGATGGCCAAAAGTAAGGACTATGTCAACAGGCAGGACTTACATTATATAAATAATAATGCATCCATTATATACAAATAGGATTATATATGTTTATGAACATATATATGTATATTAATACATTTATAAAGATATAGTTTATATTTGATATTAACCATATAATTTTCATAAAATGATCTGCCAACTATCTCTGTGTGAGTGTGTGTGTGTGTGTGTGTAAACCTGGTGAATGGTCAGATCAGCAATATTATGTACAGAAGCTTTTTAAAATATTGAAAATAATACATATATGAAAGACATTTAAACCTTTTTTTAAGTACTAATGTACTTTTTGCTTTCCTTCTGGAAAGTCCTGGCCTCAAGATTAATTGTATCTACACAAAAACAATCAACATTGACAATATGCCAAAAAAAAGTATATTCTTCTCTAAAGGGATGAAGGTAAAATTTTTCTTAAACTGTTTTTGTTGTTTTTTAATCCTAAACTTTGATAAGGGAAAGTTAATATGAGTCATGAAATACGATGAGCTAAATTTAAGAAAGCAGAATAAGATGTAACCAAGGTGGGTTTAGAAAACAGATGAAGGTAATTATTGAGCAAGACTAAATGACATTGCCATATTTCATTTTTTATATTTCATATTTTATTCAATTTTAATATGGTTTTCATTATTAACTCTTAAAACAAAATGATTTCCAGTTTAAAAAACAATGCGCTGACCACATAATCCTTTTAAATTTTATACAGTTATACAAATATTCTAAACACACATTTTGTGTCCAAGATGGCGGCAAACAAGATTAACTGTACAATACATAACTGTACAATACTTAAGGAGAGAAAGTATTTTGAGCATATTTAGAAGCAATAGAAATGTCTATACAAAACAAGCAAAGATGGAATAAAATTTTTTATTTTTAAAGTATTGCAACAGGCCCACAGGTTTGTAACAAAAATGTCTTTGCACAGTTCCTCACAACGCCCCATTAATAGCTAATAAAGCAAGACAGCATTTTTTTGTTTTTGTTTTTTAGAAAATAATGTTTCAAAATGCTACACATGGTACTATTTGTTTCCACAGTCTGATCAAAATAACAAATCTACTTTTGAGTCAAGCAAAACCTAGAGGAAATATACCAAACAACTTGAAAATCATTTGTATAAAAATTCATTGCACATTATTTTACTCAGTTGTTTGAAAAGTAAAAAAGTATATTTACAAAATATTTTGCAGTCAAAATTATAAATTGAATGGATATTTCTAAGTAACACATCTTGATACAGAAGTTCAAGGAAAACACACAAATGGTATTTCTTTAAGAGGTTTTCAAAGTGTTCCTTCCACAGGGAAGTAAACATGATCTGTTCAAATGGATTTACAAGGTGGTACACATACTGGAGGCAAATCCAACACCTGCTTTATAAAACAATGTGAAAGAATGAGGAATTTGTACATTGTAAGAAGTGAGTTACTCTGAGATCAATGAGTGTAACTTCTAATTCAGTTAACATAAAAGTCTTCATAGTCTTCAGATAACAGACAGACAATGAACATCCTTGATGAAAGTTGAGGAAGCACCATGCATGACAGCTTAGTGGTAAACACTGAACAAATAGCACCTGGAATTCTGAGACATTAATAATTTAAAACTGGTCTAGTAATTGCCGGAGATATGGTGCCTTGGATAATTCTCTATTTACTCGAGAGAGTTTGTAAAGTACTGGGCAGTTCAGAGAAACACATGGGATATGTCGGTCAAAGGAACTTGTACAGTTCTTGCATATCTGTAAGCATAAGAGAAATACATAAAACAACAGGAAAACTAATATTTGTGTAAATAATGAAATTTTAAAATAATCCATCCTAACCTACTACAAGATTACTGGCAAACACACAATACAAAATAATGCATTACAGAAAATTTCTTTAGTTTTTATCTTTCAGAAGCCTAGCCTACCCTATGGGCAAAACATTGCTAAAGGATGTTATTTCACATAGCAGTACAAAATTTTCTAAAGAGACATTTCATTTGAGAGATTAACTTTCATTTACAATAGAACTCTTTAAATTCACACAGAATGGTAACTTTCCAGCAAGATAATCACTAGAGATATCTGACACATTTTCCTTCCCACAAAGAATAAACAACAGTTCAATTAGAGTATCTGATGGGAGCACTGGTGTATGCTAAGGAAAGGGCAAAGAGGCTGAGCAACATGGAGATTCAAGAAGGCCTTATATAAAGAGAACAAAGCATCCTTCATTTTCTAAGTTGTCTTCCTAGTTGGAACCAGTTTAGATTTCTCACCATGGGAAAAAGTTTAAGGAGGCCCATAGAAACTCCCATAGTCCCTGACCCTAGTTTTGGGAGCTGCTGGGAGTTTACATGACTGCACTGTCTTAGAAAAGTTTATTTAGGCCATAATGGACCTGGGCTGATGAAGCACAGAAAGCAGCTTGGCAACCAGCCCCATAGATGTGTACAACTCCACTCAACTGGACCTGAATTAGAGACATGCCTCTGTGTGTTCTGAGGTTCCTTGAAACAGGTTTGCCCTGAGGCTACAGAACTGCCCAGCAAAGCCAGCATATCTGGGAAAGCTCTGGCCAAATGGGAGGCCCAGCCCCATAAAACCTGCTGCTGTGGCCACTGAGACACTCATTGCTGATACTGAGTATAGCTGAGGAAACTACAGAGAGGCTAGAATATTCAGAATCATGTATTAGGACACATCTCCAAGAGAAGGTTTTTCACTATGAAAAACATAAAACTGATAGAAATAACTTATCAGATGTTACTGTAAAGACAATTAAAAGGCATAAAAACAGCAAGCATATGATTTCTTTAAGGGAATACATGAATTCTCTAACAGACCCTAAAGAAAAGTAAATCTATGAAAGGCCTGAAAAGGAATTTGAAGTATTATTTTAAGTTTAATTTTATTTTTTAAGTACTGAGGTTTTGAATCAGAGCTTCCCACTTGTTAGGCAGGACTTTACCACTTGAACATGTCGTCAATTCATTCTGTTTCCATAATTTTGGACTAGGATCTTGACTGGACTGGTCTGAGTCAAGATTCTCCCTTTTATGCTTTCTGCTGGAATGACAGAAATGCACTAAATGGGGATGGCAGTTATGAACACATGACACTAATTTAAAGATTTCAAGTAAAACTTAAAGATGCAAATCAAGCAAAACAGACCAAGTCCAAAATTAGGAAAGGATAGTAAGGATCAGGGTGTAAGTAAATAAACTAGACACCAATAACAACAGCACCACAAAGATAACAAAGAGAAAAGCTTTTGTTTTTATTCTTTAATAAGGGTTTATAAGCTTTTAGCTGGACTTGTAAAAAGAAGATCCAAATAAACTCAAGAACAACAACAACAAAACATTTGTCACAGATAGCTCAGAAATACAAACACTAGGGAATACTATAAACAAATTCCAACAAACTGGAAATTAGAAGAGGTGTACAACCACAAAGACAAGGAAATCTGAATAATGCAGCAATAATAAAAAATAGAGAGGGATCTCAAAAACTATAACACTACTTATGGACCAGCAATTCTACTACTACTGGGTATATATTCAAAATAAATGAAATTGTTGTATCAAAGTAATACCTGTACCTCATGTTTATTGCAGCTGTAATAGGGAAAATAGGAAATAGGAATAGCCAAAAAAGGTAATCAATAGATGAATGGAAAAAATGTGGTTTATATACAAAAAGCCTTATAAGAAGGAAATTCTACTATGGCAATATGAATGAGACTGGAGGACATTTGTGGTAAGGCACAGAAAGAAAAAATACCACATGCTCTCACTCATCTGAGAAAGGTCAAAAAGTTGATCTCATATAAGTATAGAAGCCTCGTAAAAATTTTGGGATGGTAATGCACAGGGAGGAGGTAAAGAGAGGTTGGAGAAAGGTACCAAAATGTGGTTAGATAGGTAGAATAAGTTCCAGTGTTCTTTAGCATATAACAGTGATGATAATCTACAAGTTGCTGTAAGTTTCAAAATAGCTAGAAGAGAGTCATCTGAAAGTTCCTAACACAAAGAAATACAAGTATTCTTTTGGTCATTACACACTATATATATGTATTGAATTGTCACACTGTGTGTGTGTATATATATATATAATTAATATGTATTGATTAGGAAAAAAAAATCACATAATGTATTACCCAATTACCAGACTATTTCTTTTTGGGGGCAGTATTAGGGTTTGAACTCAGAGCCTTATACTTGTTCTGCTTGCTTGCTTGGCTTGTGCTATATCATTTGAGCCAAGCCTTTAGCTGTTTTATCCTGGTTAGTTTGGAGACAGAGTCTCACAGACTTTTCTGCTCAGGCTGGCTTAAACATAAGATCCTCTGGCTTCCAGTCTCCTGAGTAGCTAGGATTACAAACATAAGCCACTGATACCTGGCTCAAAGAATGTATCTTAACTATAAACACTATTTTTCAAATTACATATACTTGTCTTTTAAAAATGCCAATAGTGAGAAAATTATTTTCTTATTTCAGAAGAAAAATGCCAGTTTGAAAATTAAATCATGTTAACTGGACAGTAGTAGTCTAGAGCAGTAGTTTGCAGCTGGCTAACAATGAGCTTAAAAATAGATCAGTCTGAGCCTTATCCCATGCCAATGAATCAGAATCTCTGTGCATGAAAAGCTTAAGAATCTACAGTTTATAGAACCCCTACGTCTTATGTACATTATGAACCAATGGAAAGAATAGTAGTGTGAGTCTAAGGACCAAGAAAATACAGTGTAACCAAGTTAAAAAAAAAAGAGAGAGAAACCTGGATGGGGGGTGGGCATGTGCTGGTGGCTCACATCTATAATCCTAACTACTCACTCAGGAGGCTGAGATTTGAGGACAGAGGTTGGAAGCCAGCCCATGCAGGAAAGTCCATAACAAGTGGTAGAGCACTAGCCTTGAGCAAAAAAAGCTCAGGGACAGTGCCCAGGCCCTGAGTTCAAGCCTCAGGACCAGTACAACAAACACAGAGAGAGAGACAGACAGAGACACAGAGAGAGAGAGAACCTACAGTGGTATCAGTATTCTCATCTACCATGGAGGCTGAGGAAGGAGGAAAACCTAAACCCAAGAATTCTAGGTCAAAGTGGGAATAGTGAGTCAACTGCTTACAAAAATATGCTTTAGTTTAATCAAGCATGCTGTTCTTTTAGAAAGCCTTTCAGTAATTATATCTTTGTCAAGAGACAAATCACTTCCCCACAACAGAATTTCTGTATTACAGCTGTATGTACTAAAGTTATACTCAAGTGCCAAGACAAACTGATAAATATTTAAGAACTCTGTGTGTCTGCTAAATAATCCACAATGGAACTAGCTGACTTACTAAATTTAACTCAAAGGTTTAGTTTCAAGATCTTTTTACTGATTTACATCCTGAGTATTCTGCATTTAAAATTTTGAGCAACCCCAACTTGGAAACCTTTTTATTTCATAATGGGACATTTAAAAACAATCTCCTTTAATCTTTATGGATCCTTTCTTTTGCTTTCTTACAAAAACTTCATTCAGATGTTAAAGTCAGTGTTTAAGGTGATACTTTCTTTTCTGAGATTTGCTATGGCTAAGCTATAATCTCTTATGCAGTTTTTAAATTTTGCTTTAAGAGGAATTACTGAAGTTCACAAATGAAGCGTTTCTTGTTTTTAGAATTCATTATTACTTTATACCATTGTATATTGATAAAAATGTCATTGGTGGGGCTGGGAATGTGGCTTAGTGGAAGAGTGCCTGCCTAGCATGCATGAAGCTCTGGGTTCCATTCCTCAGTACCACATACACAGAAGTGGCACCGTGGCTCAAGTGGTAGAGTGCTAGCCTTGAGCAGGAAGAAGCTCATGGACAGTGCCAGGACCTGAGTTCAAGCCCCAGGACTGGCAAAAAAGAAAAAAGAAAAAAAAGTCATTGGTAATATTTCCACTTTTTGAAATTTGTTGATTCTTTACAAACTAAGATATGATCAAATTTTATAAACACTTAAGAAGTGTGTCATTTAATTTTGGATTACAGAATTTGATATAGTCATAGGACTACTTTATGAGTTGTTTAAATATTCCATCACTTGATTGGTATTGGGTTAAGAAATGTATTAACATTACTTAGAGAGAGAGAGAGAGAAAGTGTGTGTGTGTGTGTGTGTGTGTATGTATTAACATTACTTAGAGAGAGAGAGAGAGAGAGAGAGAGAGAGAGAGAGAGAGAGAGAGAGAGAGAGAGAGTGTGTGTGTGTGTGTGTGTGTGTGTGTGTGTGTGTGTGTGTGTGTGTGTGTGTGTGTGTGTGTGTGTGTGTGTGTATGTGTGTGTGTGTGTGTGTGTGTGTGTGTGTGTGTGTGTGTGTGTGTGTGTCCTGAGGCATGAATTCAGGCCACAGGTGGCTAACTGGAGATTAAGGATCTTACAGATTCTCTGTCCCAGCTAGCTTCAGACTGAGATTCTCTTCAGTAACTAGGACTATAGATAGGCATGAATCACTGGGTCCTGGCTTACTATGTTCTTCTTACTTCCTGTTCTGTAATTCCTAATTTATGAAAGTTTTTACAATAAGAGGGAGCACAGAAATGAGGGGACAAAGGTGAACAAAAATGCAGCAGTGGTACTTGCTAGACACTATGTTGAAAATGAACTATATGGGCTGGGAAGGTGGTTCAGTGGGAGAGCGCTTGCCTTGTATGTATGAGGCTCTGGATTTGATTTCTCAGTACCACATAAGCAGAAAAAGCCAGAAGTGTGCTGTGGCTCAAGTGGTAGAGTACTAGCCTTGAGCTGAAGAGCTGAGAGACAGCGCCCAGGCCCAGAGTTCAGGCCCATGACCAACAGAAAAAAAAGAAAAAGAAAAAAGAAAAAAAGAAAATGAACTATACAACTTGTGGGTGGAGATGGGAAGGAAAAACAAGGGAAGAGGTGAAACTACCACCAAAGAAATGTCCTCATTACTTGACTTATGAAACGGTAACCCCTCTGAACATCACCTTAACAATAACAATTTTTAAAAAAAATTTCTACAGATTAGAATATGGAAAACATGTTTTAACCAAGTTTGAAAAAAACCCTGTAGTTTAAATATTTCTTGAAAGCTAAGTCTTTTAAACTTTCTTTTAAACTTTTATTTCTTTTAAAGTTTATTTATTTGAAAGTACATTCAAGCAAGAAGAAATGGAGCTTTTGTCAAGCAAAAGGGTTACTTAATCTATATTTTATAAAAAGGCCTATTGTCCCAAGAGTAGGTTGCCCAAGCTGCATTTCATAAAAAGGTCTATTGTAAGAATGCCCATCAAGAAGGAAGGTGCTGGTTAAATTGATAGCACCAATTAGTATGGTATTGGTCACTGTGGGCAGAAGATAACAAAGGTCTCAGAAGAGACCACTCAGTGGCCTAAAGTTTCTGCTATACTAGGGACCAACAAAAGAATTTTCTGTGTGTTGATGATTGTAATTGTGACACACCTATAGACTAAGACAAGCTAAGAGGGGCTGGGAAGATGGCTCAGTGGTAAAGCGCTTGCCTTGCATGCATGAGGCCCTGGGTTTGATTCCTCAGCACCACATAAGCAAAAAGAAAAAAGCCAGAAGTGGTGCTGTGGCTCAAGTGGTAGAGCGCTAGCTTTGAGCTGAAGAGATGAGGGACAACACCCAGGCCCAGAGTTCAGGCCCCATGACCGGATGCCCCTTCCCCCCAAATAAAAGAATAAGACAAGCTAAGATACTTAGTAAGTTCAGCGATTACACTGACTAATACAAAATGGCTGAAGGTTGGTTGGTAATATTCTAGCTAAGTATTGTTTCTTTAGTCATATATTGAGCAGGAAATCATTCATTCCTAAGTATTTACATACCACCACTGTGACTGGAATCTATGCTAGGTACAGCTGATAGAACAGGGAGAAGGGCAGTGCGATTCTGCTCTCACCTGCTCACTTCACTTGATGTTATTGGTGAAGATACAAGAATAAGCAAAGGAAAGTAGAGGAGGTTATGGCAGGAGTTCACTCTAGAGAAAGCTTCATTATGTGTTTAAATTGGTTCCTCGCAGATGATTAGATGGAGATGAGGAAAGCATTCCTGATAGACAGAAAAGGGTGCTTAAAGATCAGAAGATGAAGAGATTATATAGTACATGCACAGAAAAGTTCTGGATAGTAGTGTGGAGGGTAAAGTGAAGCAACAAAAAGGGCAAGAAAGCCGGGTGCCCGTGGCTCACGCCTGTCATCCTAACTACTTAGGAGAGTGAGATCTGAGGATCACAGTTCAAAGCCAGCCATGGCAGGAAAGTCTGTGAGACTCTTAGCTCCAATAAACCGCTAGAAAACCAGAAGTGGCAGTGTGGTTCAAGCGGTAGAGCGCTCGCCTTGAGCTGAAGGGCGCAGGGACAGTGCCCTAGCCCAGAGTTCAAGCCACACGACCGACAAAAAGACAAAAAAAAAAAAAAAAAAGGGCAAGAAATGGTGACAAAAGGATAGCATTACAGTTTGAAAGACTTAAAAACCTTGTTAATGAGTGTGAACTTGGGAGGTGTTTTGTTTAGATTTCCTAACTTCAACAAATGTTGAAATAAACACAGCTGTTTATTTCTGCTGTAATTCCCACATTTGAAAAATTATCTTTGCCTTTTATGTCTACATCACAGCTCAGTCACTTACTAGGAATATAATATGCAAACTGCTTAACTTCTCTATGCCAGTTATTTAACTGAAAGAGTGCCTAAAGAAGGCTCAATCATGTTAGACTCAATCACGTTAATTATTTTCGATTTGGATTCTTAGACTTGCACATTTCAAATTTACTAACAATTCTCTAAGGTATTATTTATAATAATATAATATCACGTGTTAAAAGTAACTGGAGGGGCTGGGAAGGTGGCTCAATGGTAGAGCACTTGCCTTGCATGCTTGAGGCTCTAGGTTCAATTCCTCAGCACCACATAAGCAGGAAAAAAAAAGCCGGAAGTGGCATGTGGCTCAAGTGGTAGAGTGCTAGCCTTGAGCTGAAGAGCTGAGGGACAGCGCCCAGGCCCAGAGTTCAGGCCCCATGACTGGACCCTCCCTCCCCCCCCAAAGTAACTGGAATGTTTCTTATTATTTAAAAAATGCTATTATAAAAGAAACTGAAGCCAGGCACTGATGGTGGTTCACACCTAAATCCTAGGTACTTAGGAGGCTGACATTTAAGGACTGAGATTTAAAGCCAGCCGGGGCAGGAAAGTCCTTGAAACTTATCTCCAATAAACTACTCAAAGAAAACTAGAAGTAGAGCTGTGGCTCAAATGGTAGTGTTAGCCTTGAGCCAAAAAGCTTAGGGACAGCCCCTAGGGCCAGTCTAAGCTTGTGCGTGTATATGTATATACACACGCGCAGACACACACAAAATTGCGATGGCCATTCTATCTTTTAATATATACAATATATATTATTCCAGAAGAACAAAAACTAAAGCATAAAAGAACTTAAACCATTTTTAATCCTTAAATTCAGTTACAATAATTTTAGACTTTAGGAAGTTTGTTTAAATCTTCATTTTTCACATCAGTTTCACATCTCATACTATAATTCATCGAGAGTTGACTGCACCTCTCTGAATAGTATGAGTACTTGGGATCCTGGGTCTAGGAACAAGGCCATACCTTTACAAGTTGCTCCTGTTTTCGTTCCAATTCTCGAATTTCTTGGTTGAGAATGATTGCAACATGTTGAGGCTGGCTCCGACATTTACTACAGATGCCATGCTGAGTCAGGTCATCGCACACGGGACAGTGTAAAGTAGTGAAATACTGTGAAATAGTGCCTTTTCGTCCTTCAGGCTCACTGTGAGAGGAGTTGGTAGTTTTCTGGATCTACAAAAACATCAATTCAGAAATGAATCTTAACCACACAGCAGACCCACTAATCTCATGCTAATTACAGTCATTATCCTGCTTTCCTTACCTCTCCTTTCTCCTCCCCTTTTCTTCCTTCCACAGCTAACTATATGCCACATTTGATACTGGGTCTACAGAATGAACCAAATACTTGGTTTCACGGAGCCTACATCTGATAATATCATCAGATATAACAACTTCTTAGACAGTAGGATGAAAAATTCCAGCAAAAGTAAATCTAGGAATTCTTCAGTTGAAATTAGTAAGGGCTTTCTTTTAGTAGTCTAGATTTTGGTAGTACTGGGGTTTGCCAGTACAAGTGCTATACTCTTAGCTCTTTGGGAATTTTTTTTTTACATTGAAATATTATTATTATATGCTTCAAATATTCTCCTGGTATCTCATAAATCACTGCATGAAAGTTGTTGAGTTAGTCTCTTACAAATGCTATTGGTACTATGTGCCAGTGGCTCATATCTGTAACTCTAGGTCAGGAGGAAAATCATAGTTTGACACCCTGAGCAGAAAAGTCTAAAGACTCTATCTTCAATTAACCAACAAAATGCCAATTGGAGGTATATGTAGCTCAAGTAGTAGAGTACCAGCCATAAGGAAGAAAGCTGAGTAAGAATATGAGGCTCTGATTTCAAGCCCAAGTACCAGCTTCTGAACAAACAACCAAAATGTCATTGGCTTAACATTCTTGCTGAAATGAAAAACAGTAACTTTACAACTTTGGTGGGGGGGGAGGGGCGGGGAGGATTGTGTGGGGGGGGTCGGGGGAGGATGGAAAGGGATGGGAAGGGGAAACAAAGGAGGAGGCTACAATGCTTGATAAGAAATGTACTCATTATCTTGCCCATGTAATTGTAACCCCTCTGTATGGTATTTTCACAATAAAAAATAAATTAAAATAAAAAAAAAAAGAAAAACAGTAACTAAA
>NW_027205254.1:0-16553 GCF_024711535.1 Dipodomys merriami
TGCAGGATGGGACAGTTATCAATTCCTTTAGTCTGGTCCTGAGTTCTCCAGAGCAATAAGGATTCCGAAAAAGCAGGATCCAGTGAGTATGATCAGCAAAAGGAGCCTCTTCTAGACCAGTACTCCATAAAGGATGGTCCCAAAGAAATATGTGGGGTTATTTTTGTTTCCTTGTTTGTTTGTTTAGTTTGTGTTGGTTCTGGGGCTTGAATCCAGAGGCTATACTCTGTCCCTGAACAGTTGTCTTTCCTGCCCACCTCCCTACAAAGCTAGTACTCTACTCCTTGAGCCAAACTGCACCTACGGATTTTTGGTGTTTAATTAAAGATAAGAGTTTGACAGACTCCCCTGCCTGGGTTGGCTTTGAACTAAGATAGTAAGAAAGCTAAGTGACATCAACTGTATGGACTTATCTTTTGAAAAAAGAAATAATACTTGAGGGCTGGAAAGGTGGCTCAGTGGTAGAGTGCTTGCCTTGCATGCATGAGGCCCTGGGTTCGATTCCTCAGCACCACATAAGCAAAAAGGAAAAAAAAGCCGGAAGTGGCACTGTGGCTCAAGTGGTAGAGTGCTAGCTTGAGCTGAAGAGCTGAGGGACAGCGCCCAGGCCCAGAGTTCAGGCCCCACAACTGGACCCCCCCCCCAAAAAAAAAAATATTAGTTGTAATTTATTGTCAAACTAATATTTTACAATTTTTTTGGGTCCAGTTGTGGGGCCTGAACTCTGGGCCTGAGCACTGTCCCTCAGCTCTTCCGCTCAAGGCTAGCGCTCTACCACTTGAGCCACAGCGCCACTTCCATTTTTTTTTCTTTTTGCTTATGTGCTGCTGAAGAATCGAACCCAGGGCCTCGAGCATGCAAGGCAAGCACTCTACCACTGAGCCACCTTCCCAACCCATATTTGACAATTTTTAAAAGAAGAGTATATGTCCATCAAAGAAGACATAACTTATATTTTAACTCAGCAAAAGTAGGTGCATTGAATCATTTTGGAATTATTTCTTCTGCTTGGGAAGATTGTGACCTTGTCATTCCTTTTGAGGAAACTTAAAGTCATATTTCACTTTTTTTGTTGGTCTTAGGGCTTAAACTCTGATTCTGGGCACTGTCCCTCAGCAGTTCAATTCAAGTTGAGCGCTCTACCACTTTAGCTACAGCACGACTTCTGGGTTTCTGGTGGTTAATTGAAGAGTCTTATGGATTTTCCTGACCAGGCTGGCTTTGAACCACAATCCTCGGGTCTCAACCTCTTGAATAGCTAAGATTACAGGTGTGAACCACTAGCACCCATCTCACATTTGCATTTATGTGCAAATATGCAGACAAAGAATGGAAATTTGAACCAAATGATGACATTGCAGCTTTTCAGAAAATTTGAGTTAGCAATAAATATGTCCTCCTTTTCCATGTTGTTACATTAATGACTAATGAGCTATGGAACCCCTACATTAGTATCTTATGCCATCTGTAATATGTGTAGTATCAAGAAATGTTCATAGAGAAATACAGAAAGATTGACATTTTTAGAAAGCAAAGGAGATCAGGTATGAAAGAACAGCATAGAAGGATATACATTTATCACACAGAGCTTAAGAGCTAGCCTAAGAGATTTGGAATGCTATAAGGCAATGAGGAACAATCCTAATTGATAACTAGTTCTTCAATAATCAAAAATGGTTCCCTAGAACAGCTTCTGTTATACCTTAGCTATCATTTTATTCCTTCCATCTGGAGTTATTCCTTCTCTTTTGTCACAACTGTTAATTAGCCTCTGCTTTTTGGTGCCATGACTGACCAAAAAGATTTTGACCACCCTTCTCTTTGTGATTAGCAATGACGACACAAAGCCTGGAATCATTGACTTTCCAGAATTAATCTTCACCTGACATCTAAGCACATTCCTGGCATTAATTGCTGTGACCTAATAAACAAAACTTTTTATTTCAGCACAGTATCCTAATATGAGTATTGCACATGAATTAGGGCCTATTTTTAGGTGTCAGTATGGAAGGAGCAATTATATATTCCAAGTATGGGTTCTTTATTTTGCATGTACTAACTAAATGTTTCTTGTTTTGTTTTGTTTTGTTTTTGCCAATCCAGGGGATTAAACTCAAAGATAGGGAATTATTCCCCAGCTTCTTTTTTTTTTCTCAAGGTAAGTACTCTACCACTTGAGGCACAGCACCACTTCCAGTTTTTTTCTTTTTATGCGGTACTGAAAAATTGAACCCAGGGTTTCATGAATGCTAGGTAATCACTGTACCATGAAACCACATTCCCAGTGCCCTAAATGACTTTCTTAATATGGCATTACATTTTCATTCCATAACTATGTATCATAATTTTGGCCAGGTGCTACAAAATGATGTTGAAAACAATACTAAGTCCAGTAAGGCTGGATGAAAAATGAATAACCATAATGGTCTAGCCAGGGCACAGAGAGGCTTACCTCATGGAACTGTTTCATCAGGCTGAGCGAGACAGCTCCTGACCCAAAGCCCACCCGCAGAATGAGAGGGCCACCTTGGGTTCCAGCCACAAGGGGACGCTGGGCCACCTCCTCCAGCACCCATTCAACCAGTTCCTGTGTGTGAGGGAGAGAAAGCAAGTCAGAATTACACTTAACTAGACAGGTGGCTGAGAGTTGAGAATCATGGTTCATAGCCATCCCTGGCAGGAACAAATGTGAGACTCTTATCTCCAAAGAAACATGAGAAAACTGGAAGTGACGTTGTGGGTTCAAGTGGTAGAGTGCTAGCCTTGAGCTGAGGAGCTTGAGAACAGCTCTTAGGCCTAGAGTTCAAGCACCACGACGGACAAGAAGTGGACTTTCGACCACAAGAAGTGGGCTGAATAGCACCCATTGTCCTAGAGAGCATGGCAGAGAAGTCAGGCTGAGCTTCCTGTGTACTTGAGGTCATAAGTAGGTCACCTGGCTTCTCTATGCCTTCCTTTCCCCAGCTGCAAAACTCAACACAGTGAAGGATCTCTTTCATCATGAGGATAGGGTAATGATGAAAGAAAGCCATGTTTTGTTTCATAATTCCAGACCTGTTCTATGAATAATAACAGGCCCCACCTGAGCCCTTTCCTGGTATCTTCCTGTCATATGCTCCCAGAATTGTCAAGAACCTTGTCTGAAGGCCACTCCCTCTGTGCTTAGCCATGCTCGAGATCCCTCTGTATAAATCCCTTGTTTCGTCACAACTATTCTGTGAGGAGACTGAGGTCCTATTGTTGAGGCCCTACACAGAGATTCACCTGTGGTCAAAAATTGGCTGCTGTGGAGTAAGAGTATGGGGTAATCCATCTAAACCGATGACTGAGCATGGCGCTACATGCCTTACCATCCCAACTACAGAGGACCAGGTCTGGTGGAGCA
The DNA here is from genome assembly GCF_024711535.1 of Dipodomys merriami. Classification (NCBI taxonomy): domain Eukaryota; kingdom Metazoa; phylum Chordata; class Mammalia; order Rodentia; family Heteromyidae; genus Dipodomys; species Dipodomys merriami. The sequence continues at coordinate 3,386 of NW_027205254.1, forward strand.
TACCTGTCACAGATAGGAGTACCATGATTCAGCCCAGCCTGAGCATATATTGAGTCTCTATCTCAGAAATTCCCAAGACAGAAATCTGGCTCCTCAGTGCTGGGGAGAGGAAACAAGCAGGGGATCATGGTGCCCCTAGATGGGTGTCTGAACCGGGGTAGGGTTGGTGTTGGGGTGGCCATACACCTGTGCTGCTGGGAGAAGCTGTTGGTGGCTGCTCCAGGTGGGGTGAGCAGCAATGGCAGCAGCATTGCAGACACATGGGCACAGAGCAGAGGACCTGGGGCAGGGACCAGGTGGGGGCCTTAGGCTAGCTGGCAGCAAGCCATTGCCTGAGGTATGAAACCCAGCACTGAGGAAGCAGGGGAGGGGGCCAGGGCACGGGCTGGAGTATCAATATCCTACTATACTCAAATTCTCTTGTGCACTCAGCCACCTCTGCCTTCCTCAACTGCTGGTAGTGGTGTCAACCAACAGAATGAATCCCTGTGCTACCTGGCAGCATAGAATGTGGGCGTGGCCACCATTCTTGTATCCCATTGTTCAGAAAGAAACATGAAAGAATGGGGGTGTGGCCGGAATTCTGTAATGCAAGCAGCATGGGTGGAGTAAAGATGACAGCGGCTCCCCCAGCCCTTTTCCCAGAGAACTCTGTCCAATTCAGCTGGGTACAAGAGGGTGACCTGCTTTAGCCAGATAGCCAGCTGCACAGATTGTTGTGTATGTATGTCTGTTACCAGTCCCAGACCTTGAACTCAGGATCTGGACAGTCTGTCAGCTCCTTTTGCTCAAGGCTGGCCCTCCACACAGGAGCCACAAGGCTTCTGGCTTTGTTGGCAATGAAGCTGGACAGGGGTCTCAAGGACCTTCTTACCTAGGGTGACCATGATTCTCCTGTCACAGCCTGGTACGTATCTAGGAGGACTGCTGAGAGCCACTGGTGCCTGCCTCATCATTGGTCTTGCTGATGTTCTTGTACAGACTGGTGAGTTCCCTATCCATGGGTTGAAGTCGTGGGAGCTGGAGCCCACAGTTTGAATCCTGGTCCTGCCACCTCCAAATGGCAGGAGAACCCAAGAAACTTGTTCCTATCCGTATGATTACCAATGGAATGTGATATATGTCATGATTGCATGAGCAGATCTTGAATGATTCTAGCATAAAATTATTCACAATTATATTGTAGGACACTGATCAATTTTAGTTAATAATTTATTAAGCATTTAAACAATCACATACATATAATGGAGGCATAACGAAATTCTTAAGAATTGAGCCGTACATACTATAATGGTTCCATTTTTCTGCCAGGACTGGGATTTGAACTCATGGTCTGGGTAACTCTGTTGCACTGTGTGGGAAAGGGAAGCTGGCTTCCTTGAAGTCAAGAAATTCAAGTCTGATCCTTAGGCCTGAAATAGATCGCCACCAATAGAAAACATCCTATCCATGTACAACTTACATATATGATTTTTATTTATATACATATGTTAACTCCATATTGTGTTAAATACATCTATTTTATTTTTTGTTTCATTCATGTATTGACTGTTTATGTCATTGGCTATTATGGCACATAGAACATTGATTACATTGATTAAATAGGATATAGTTCTACATATGTATTCTACTTCATACCTGACACCGAGGACATTCACAGAAAAGGAAAACATGTGTCACCATCACCTTCTTACTCCACGATTCATTGTTTGGGAGTGCTGGCATCTGAACTCATGGCCTACAAGGCCAAACTCATGAATGGGTAAGCGTTATCACGCCATCCTGGGGCAAATTGAGCTGACAGGCTGTTTCCAGGATCTGAGTTAGAGCCCAAAGTGTTAACAAAATAAGAACAGATTGACATGCAGATGGCATTATGCTAATAAATATATATTTTATAGAGTTCCAGATACATCTATACATTTTTCAATTATACAGATTACATTTCTACCAATTCCTGGGTATTTATTATGGATCCATATAATTAATGTTACTGTTTTCATCCTTAAAATGTTAATGAAATCAATTAGTGTCCTGAACTTATTGCATTCCTGTAAGTAATTATATTCTTTTAATGCTTCATAAATATTAAATAAAATTAATCAACCTCCTGAAATGATGCTGTCTAATTTTATAGGAGCATCATTCATTGACACTATTCCATTGTTATTCCTATGGATGGGAACCAGTTTCTTAATATCTCCTGCCATTGCTTGGTGTCAGAATGGGGATTCGAAATCAGGGCCTATGTTGCCGCGTAGCCCTATGGCTTCCCCGATAGTCTGGCAGCCTTCAGCAATGCAAGGTGAAGTACCCTTTGCAACAGTGTCATTCAGACCCAGGAGGGTCACCATGCAAAGTAAGAATACATAAAAATGCCACATTTTTTTCTGTGCATTTTTTTCCAGGCAAGGCCCTGGGGGTTTAGGATGCCAGGAGCAGCTATGGGGCCAGGGGGTGCACCCCAGCCTAGGGTTATCAGAGCTGAGGCAGAGGTACCACGACCTGAGTTCAAGCCCTGTGCTGAGAAAAAAAATTAAAAATTAAAAATTAAAAAATTAGCTACTTGGTTTGCAATTCCCGCTATTCATTCTTCCAGGTTTTGGATTTGAACACAGGATCTGGGTAAATCTGCAGCAATGTGGATGAAGGGGAAGATTACTGTACTTGAAGTTAAGAAATTCAGGTCTGCTCACTAGGCCTGAATTCAAACCCCAATCCTGGAAAACATACTATTTATATTCATTGTAAAGGTAGGATTTATACTTACCTATTGATGTTCAGTCCATACATGTTTGATGTTGTTGTTCCTTGCATTTTTTGTTTTATTCATTTATTTAACATCAATTGTACTATGAGGAAACCCATTCTGTTTATTACATTGATGACATCCTATCACAGAGAATCTAGATTTGTAGAAACGTTCTCCATCATGCCTGACACCCAGGATTCTCAGAGAAAAGGTAAACAAATTTCACACTCGGCTTCTTACTCCATGATCCACTTGTTGGTAGTGCTGGGATCTGAACTCAGGGCCTAGCAGGACCAATTGGAGAATAAGTCAAGGTGAACACACCAACCTGTGAGCAACTAAGGAGCTCGGACATTCTCAGGTTCTGACAATGATCCCCAGGGTGGTCCATTATAGTCATAAATTCATTACTTAAACATAGAATCTATATTGACATACATGTGTGGACGCTATCTTGTGGTCGGTGCACTTCTTCTTATTTTGTCTCTAATTCTTTGAGGTATTGCATATTTTACTAAGTATGGTGACAGGTATAACTGTTCTAAAATGGATGACAACCTGTTCCCATGGTTATAGGGTTGCCTATACATTCTACATCCTAGTTGAGACCCAGGACATTCACAGCAGAGGAAAATGTGTGCAACAACTGTCTTCTGATATCAACATGAATGTTTTGTCAGTGCTGGGATTGGAACTCAGATCTGGGCAGCTCTGGTGCACTGGGTGAGAAGGGGAAGCTCACCATCCTTGAGGAATAGAATTTCAGGCCTGGTCCAAGGCATGATTGGAAGCCCCAGTACAGCAAGCCCACCTTTTTTAAACATAAGATCTTTCTTTACTTACAGGTGTGGTATGCATCTTGCATTCAGTGTAGTTATTCTTTTCATTTTGTGTCTTATTCAAGGATGTATTGTATATTTTATTGTGCTGATGTGGATGACAACCTATTGCCATGGCTATAGAGTTGTCTATATAGCATTCTCCATCCTCGATGAGACCCAGGACATTCACAGGACAGGAAAACATGTACAACCATTGGCTTCTTACATCAGAATTAATCTTTTGGCAGTGCTGGAATTTGAACTCAAGGCCTAGCAGACCCAATTGGTGAATGGGTCATGATGAACACACCAGCCTGTGAGCCACTAAGGAGTTAGGTCATTCCAGGGAACTGAGATCGAGCCCTGATGGGGAGCAATATAGTCATAAATTCATAATTAAACAGAGGATCTATATTTCCAAACATTGGTGGCCTCATCTTGCATTCGGTGTAATCACTCTATTTTGTGTCTCATGCATTGATGTATTTTGTATTTTCTTGAGTATAGGAAGACAGATATAACTGTGGTGAACTGGATTACAACCTATTCCAACGAGTATAGAGTTGCCTATGCATTCTCCATCCTAGCTGAGACCCAGAACTTGCACAACACATGAAAACAGGTGCAACGACTGACTTCTCACATCAAGGTGAATTTTTGGTAGAGCTGGGATTTGAACTCAGGGCCTAGGAGGCCCAACTGCACAATGGGTCCAGGTGAGCACACCAGCCTGTGAGCCACTAAGGAGCTTGGGTCATTCCCAGGAACTGAGATTGAGCCCCAGGGAGGCAAAATAGTCTACAAATGCATCATTAAAACATGAGATATATATTCAAATTCATGTGTGGACTGCATCATGCATTGAATGTAGTTACTCTCTTTCTTTTGTATACTATTCATGGATGTATTGTGTATTTTCTTGAGTATATGATGAGTTGACATGGGTTGACGTGGGTAATAACTTTTTCCCATGGCCACAGGGTGGCCCATGAATTCTCCATCCTAGCTGAGGCCCATGACTTGCACAGGAAAGGAAAACAAGTGCAATGATTGGCTTCTGACATCAAGATGAATCTTTTGGCAGGGCTGGGATCTGAACTCGGGGCCTAGCAGTCCCAATTGGAAATTTGCTCCACATGAGCACAACAGCCTGTGAGCCACGAAGGAGCTAGGCCATTCCCAGGACCTGAGATTGAAACCCCCCTTGGGGGGGGAAAGAGTGGGGAGCACAATAGTCATCCATTCATAAACTGAAGTAGTATGCAAATAAGTACATATTTGTATAGGGTAGGAGAGATGGTATCCTGTGATGGAATCCAATCTACCATGGAACTACCGATTCTTGGATCTTTCCTGATGCCTCCATTTCATGAATGTGATGATTATTTTCAGCTTCATCAACTCTTCTTTACAATTAATCGATACTTCATGAGTCTTGCCTATCATTTCCTACTCGCATGTATGAACTACTCATTCAAGGATGAGATCGATAGCATATCATGACTCTTCCTAGGTCCAGAACTGAGTAGCTCATGATCTCCCACCATTCCCTCCTCGTAGTGGGGGCTGAATTCAAGATTCAGGCCTGGAAAAGATACACCTTATATACATTTTAAAAGTAGGATTTATACTTCCATATTGATGTTCAGTCCAAATTGTGTTTGGCGTGGTTATTCATTTTATTTCTTGTTTTATTCATTTATTTACCATTTATTTTATTGACTCTGATGACACCTATACCATTTAGTAAATTGTTTACATCCTATCATATAGCATCAAGATTTTAGATGTGTTCTCCATCATGCCTGGCAATGCTAGGCTCAGAAATCAGGGCCTAGCAGACCCAATTCATGAATGGGTGAGTTTGAGCATGGCAGCTTCTTGCCAATGAAGATGTGAGGGGGTTCCCACATGCTGAGATTGACCCCCATGTTTGGCCAAAACAGCGATACATGGATAGGCAGACGGTGGTATACAAATAAATATATATTAGTAAAGAGTGACAGAGCCATCTATCTATGATTGAATGACAACAAATACATTCCTATCAACTATTAGGTATATATTATACTGCCAGTGAATGAATATTTTTCATTTCATGCTTAAAAAACTATTAATTAAGATCAATCAGCATTCTAGGATTATTGCATCCAATTTTAGACTAGACCAAGGCATGAGCTACTCTTTCAACCAGTATTCCTATGCATAGGAATGAGTCTCTTGTGATTTTCTGTCATTGGTGTCAGGACTGAGATTTGAAGCTAGGGTCTATGTTGACAGGTTGGCCGATGGCTTCGCTGAGAGCCCACCAGACAACAGCAATGGCAGGTCAGGTCCACTTTACAGCCGTGTCATTCAGACCCAGGATGGTCACTGTGTAAAGAAAAAAAAATCATAAAAACCAAGGCCTCTGAAGCTCGACACTTTTTGTGTTTTCCAGCTTTTTCTTTTCTTCCTGACAGCCCCGTGGGCCTAGGATCTCAGGATTGGCAATGAGTCCAGAGACTGAATCCCAGCCTAGGGAGATCCAAGCGGAGGCAGTTTCCACGACCTGATTTCAAGCCCCATGGTTGGCCAAAACATAAATAAATGAAGAAAGAAAGAAAGAAAGAAGGAAAGAAAAAAGAAAGAAAGAAAGATAGAAAGAAAGAAAGAAAGAAAGAAAGAAAGAAAGAAAGAAAGAAAGAAAGAAAGAAAGAAAGAAAGAAAGAAAGAAAGAAAGAATTCAACAAAATAAAAAAAAATAAAGTTCCTTGGTTTGGAATTTCTGCCAGTTTTCTTTCCTCGCCTGGGATTTGAACTCGGGTTCTTGGTAAATCTGTAGCAATGTGAAGGAAGAGTTGCCACTACTTGAGTTCAAACCCCATGCCAACCAAAATTGAAAAATTAAGTCACTGACCTAGGCAGGTGGAGATAGTTGTCAAGATGGGAGGGAAGAGATGGTAAGGGGAATACAAAGGAGGAGGCAACAAGGCTCAATAGGAAATGTACTCATTACCTTGCTCATGTAACTGTGACCCCTCTGTACAACATTTTTACAATAAAAAACATACAAAAAAAAAGAAACATATTAGTTTTCAGAAAAGCACTTTGGGGGTAAGGGAAGGAAATCTGAATAGCTGTACAAAATTCTACGCTGCCTTTTTTTTTTTTTTTTGGGTCCAGTTGTGGGGCCTGAACTCTGGGCCTGGGAGCTGTCCCTCAGCTCTTCAGCTCAAGGCTAGTGCCCTACCATTTGAGCCACAGCGCCACTTCTGGTTTTTTTCTTTTTGCTTATGTGGTGCTGAGGAATCGAACCCAGAGCCTCAGGCATGCAAGGCAAGCGCTCTACCACTGAGCCAACTTCCCAGCCCTACGCTGCCTATTTTTAATGTTCCGTATGGAACTGAATAAACATAACTGCTTCCATTTAAAAAATTAAGTCACTTTCATGGAACTGGGGCCAGTATTTCTGCAATTGCTAGGATTTGAGCTCACCATCCAGGTAACTCTTTTGCAACACGGGTGAAGGCGAAGCCCACTGTCCTTGAGGAAAATAATTCAGGCTAGAGTTCCCAGGGCCTGAATGAAGGCCCTGCAATGGAAAAAAAATATTTCTATACATGTGTACTGAATGTATGTTATATACTTACATATGTATGTTAATTTCATATTATGATTTTTATTATTGATTTTGTATTTTATTTTTATTTGATTCATTTATTTATTGATTATTGTATTTAATATTATTATACACATAATATGTATTGTATTTTGCACATCTATTATAAAATTATACACAATAACTTAGGACATTGACTAATTTTCCTTAATATTTTATTAAGTGTTGAAACATAATACATAATTAAATGGAGCCATTTGTCACAGTTTTCACATGTTTAGAGTCTCTCCCAAGTATGAGCTTTTTTTTTTCTTTTCTCTTTTTTTTCTTTTTCTTTTTATTGTGAAAATACTGTAGAGAGGTGTTACAATTACATGGGCAAGATAATGAGTATATATCTTATCAAGCATTATAGCCTCCTCCTTCGTTTCCCCTTCCCATCCCTTCCCATCCTCCCTGAGTTTTTTCTTATCTTTGGACATCTTCCTATAGAGATTCCTTTAGATGATTTATACTCAGAAGCCTTTTCCTGAGGATAGGCAAATTGAGGGATAAAATTTTAAGGGTGGAGCTAGAAATGTGGCTTGGTGGTAAAGAGCTCGCTCCCTCAGCATGCATGAATGCCAGGATTTGAATCCTCAGTGACACATACTCAGGAAAAGCCAGAAGCTGTAGAGTGGTTCAAGTGGCTACCCTTGAGAAAAAAAGCACAGAAATAGTACCAAGGCCCTAAGATCAAGCCCCAGGACTGACAAAAACAATAGGCCAGATGCCAGTGCTCACACCTGGAATGCTAGCTTCTCAGGAGGCTGAGAGCTGAAGACTACAGTTCAAAGACAGCCTAGGCAAGGAAAGCTCCAGTGAACCACCAAAAGACCCCACCTGGCGCTGTGGCTCTAGTGGTAGAGTGTTCACCTTGAATTGAAGGGCTCAGGGAGAGTGCCAAGGTTTGAGTTCAAGACACACAACTGGGAAAAAAATGACGGTTAATCAAAGTACTTTCCTATTTGCTAATTAGGAGAACATTCTCTGGAAAATGAACACTGATGTACACCAAAATTGGAGTCAGAGCTCTAGGTTCAAATGTAGCAGATTTATATTCCCATCCTCTTAGACTCTAGCATTGAACCTTGTGTCCTACATGGTTCTTAAAGGTCCATCGTTGAAAGGCTTAATATGCTTCCCGAGCCTTATGTGATAAGCAGTTGACTTGTATTGTCAATGTCATTACATTTCTGAACCTAGCAGAGCACCAGTAGCTCATGCCCAACACCCTAGATCATGAGGCTGAGGTCTCAGGATCACAGGGTGAAGCCAGCCAGCGCAGAAAGGTCTATGACACTCTGACTTCCACTTCTGAAAGGTCAGATGTTCAAGAGCTTCCTGTGTTTCCCTTGGTGATGAGAAGTTACTTGAACTCTAATATTCTTAGAGTTCTCGAGCTATAGAAGCAGCAAAGTAACATTATTGAACCATCCTGGGTTCAAATGAAGTTCTCATTATCCAAGCCCTAGCACTGTTTGCAGAAAAACTCCAGTGTAACACTGTAATTGAAAGACAGAAAATGGTTGCAAAAGCCAGGCTAGGTGCAGAGACCTAGGCCTGCAGGATTAGGAAACAGAATGTACACACTCAACAGGGAAGTCAGCTGCAAAAGCCAGCAATAGGGGGAACCCTGAAACATTTGTTAGAGTTACAACAGGGTCAGGCTTTTCTCACACTCTTCAAACAATGACTAATTAACCTTCCTCTCTCAGGTGAAGGGAGCCTCAGGCTATCTTTAGGGTAACAATAGAGAGCCAGTTTAGTGGGGGAGAGGGGAGGAACAGAGAAGAAAAACCCTGCTCTCTGGTCTTAAGGAGTGGGGATTTGACTCTCCATGTGTCAGATTTAAAGACTATTCTTCTACCTCTGCCAGTCCATTCTCCTTCCTTCATTCTGAACATCATTAATGCAAATTCCCAGTCCAAGGAGAAGCAGGGTCCTTTCTCTTCTGTCTCCAAGCACCTGAGTTAAAACCTGGCTCTGCCCTCTTGGCTCTGGGGCATTTGGCTGCCTGAGAAGTGGGAAAGGGACAGTCTTCCTGCTCTGTGGTTGTGTGAAGGCGAAGTTGGTGACCGGAACCCTGCAGAAGGCATCATGATTGGGAATTGTTCCCTTCATTCCTCCTGACATCCAAGACCAGGTTAATATATCATGTTTCTTTCTATCTATCTATTTATCTATCTATTTTTCTTTCTATTTATCTATCTTTTTTCTATCTATTTTCTATGTATTATGTATGTATGTATGTATGTATCTCTCTCTTTCTCTCTTTCTCTCTTTCTCTCTCTCTCTCTCTCTCTCTCTCTCTCTCTCTCTCTCTCTCTCTCTCTCTCTCTCTCTCTCTCTCTCTCTCTCTCTCTCTCTCTCTCTCTCTACCTATCTACCTAGTTAGCTAGCTACCTACCTACGTAGGTTTCTGTTTGCCAGGTCTAGCCACAGCACCAATTCTGGCTTTTTCTGTGTATGTGATACTGAGTAATCATACCCAGTGGTTCTTGCATGCTTGGCAAGCACTCTTTCAGTAATCCAAGTCCGCAGCCCCATCTTTTTCTTCATGGTAGATTTTACATAAGTATAATACCATTTTACATCCCCAAATTTAATTTTCTGAATACTAGTTATTTCTAAAAAACCTTTCCTTCTGTTCCCCTGCCTGATTTGTGTCTGTTCCTGCATGGGCCTCATAATAAAATGTAAATAAAAACTGCTGAGAGCTTAAGTGTGCATCATATAAGGACTCAGGCCTGGAACCCTGGAAGAGAAAAGCCATGGGCCTGAAATGAAGAGAATGGTGCAGTATGTGCAACGAGCATATCTGAAAAATGAACCAGTAAATAAAAGGAGAAGCATTGCATATGGTCTGTTTGCACTCAGGGAGGTACTATACATACATAAGTAGTTAGTGCACTGATACATAATCCTGGCCTTCTCTTTTTGAAAAGAGAAGCCATCCCAGTGCTTAAACACAGGGCCCAATGCATTCCTCAGCTGTTTCGTACAAGGCTGAGGCTTTACCACCACCACAGCTTCACTTCCAGCCATCTGGTTGTTAATTGGACATAAGTGCCCCCCAGGCTTTCTTGCCTGGTCTGGCCTGTGTCTCCTGCTCGGCTTTCTCTCTCAAAGCTGTAGCTTTACCCTCTGGGACACTGTTCCACTTCTGGTTTTCTGGTGGCTTATTGGTGATAAGAATCTCACAGACTTTCTTGCTTGGGCTGACTTTGAATTGTGATCTCCCCAGGAGACTGCAAGCAGCTTTCTCAGGGATACACTGAAAAACCCCTCCACACAAAACCTTAGTCTAAATCTCTGGATGTACTAGAGAAAAACAGAAACATGCAGATACTTCTAATGTGTTCTAGATAATTAACACTGGAGGCACACAACATTCATAATTATTAGATCATTTTATAGGAAAAAGGAGCAATGCAGACAGTATGAGGATTGCTCCAGCTTTCGGTTCTCTCATCCTTAGACAGTAAATTCACTGCAGCTCAATGCTAAGTGCCAGAACTGGCATTTAATGTGGACATTAGCTCCCAAATCCTGTGATACTCATATCTTACTTTTGGCTTCAAACCTGTGACCAGAAGAGAAGATGAGGAGAGAAAATCCTTCTCAGAGAAAGCAGCTATAAAGGACATTGGAATTGCTTACTTATAAATTCAAACCACTGGAAGGACCCTGTTAAGAAGTCAGATTGTACAGATTAAAAAATGAAGAAGAAAAGAAAGGCAAGAGCCAGTGGAGGCTGACTATAATCCCAGCTCCCCAGGAAGCTGAGATGTATAGAATCTGAGTTTAAATCCAGCCAGCATAGGAAAATCCATGACACTGTTACTTCTAAGACATCATAGAAAAACCCAGAAGTGGGGCTGTGATTCAAGGTTAATGCAATACCCTTGAGCAAAAGGAGCTCAGGGATAATGCCTAGGTTCATAATTCAACCCCACGTCCTGCCCCCTGGAAAAGAACCTGTACCTCCATGTCTCTGTGTATATGGACGTATTCCTATAGGTGAATCTCCAGAGTAGCTATTATGAATTGCACCAATCTAGAAAATTTGTTTTCAATTCAATGATTTCATAACACAGAGAGTGCTTTCATGACAGTGCATGTTCTGGGGCTCACCTCACTGTTCCCAGTGTAGCCTGAGGGTTTCTCTGCATCCCAGGCCTGCTGGAAGAAGTCTCTCTCATTGTTTCTCTGCATCCCAGGCCTGCTGGAAGAAGTCTCTCTCATTATCTGGATATGCAGACAAATGGCCTCAGTCCTGTTCAGCTGTTTAACAAACAATTCCATCTGCATCAGTTAGTGATGATGAGTGTGGGCAGGCTTTGAAGGCCAGGAGAAAAAGGCCTCTTTGTATCCCAAGCGATCTCTCTCCCCAGTGCCCTGTTTTGACAGGAAGCCTTCATTTGTGCCACTTCCCATGGCAGGCCAAGTCCTGTGCACTCATCCTGCCTTTGTGAGACTATATTCCGGTGTTCAGATACAGTGCTCAATATAATTCAGGAGACCTTCTGGCAGACAACTAGGGCACTGAACCTAATGAAATATTTCATTGTTGGAGATGATGGGCCTATGATGCCTCTCCTAGGTTTCTTGAAGCTTAGGAAATCCAAGCGCATGTCAGATATCTCAAAGCTTCCTGTCATCTAGGGCTGGTGAAGCTCATCAGATATTGAAACTTTTGACCTCTCCTAGTTAGGCCCTGGGTGGCTAGGTTTGGGGGTTGAACACAGGGCCTGGGTGCTACCATGAGCTCAGTGCAGAAGCCCAAGGCTTTACCATTTTGTGTCACAACTTCACTTCTTGTCTCTGTGTGTGTGTGTGTGTGTGTGTGTGTGTGTGTGTGTGTGTGTGTGTTTGTGTGTGTGTCTGTGTGTCTGTGTGTCTGTGTGAGTGCACATACACCAGTCCTGGAGCTGGAACTCAGCACTGTACCTAGTTTCTCTTGTACAAGGATAGCCCTCTCCCGATTGAGCCACAGAGCCACTGCAACCTTTTTCTAGTGTTGTGGTCCTGAGAAATGAAGTTCAGGGTTTCATAGTTGCAAAGCACTCCACCCCTAAGGCACATTCCCAGCCCTTTACTTCAGGTTTGTTAGTTTGTTTCTGTCTTTTTTTGTTGTTGTTGGTTGTAGTTGAAGTCTAGGCCTGGGTGCTGTCCCTGAGCTCTTCAGCTCAAGTCTTGTGCCCTACCACTTGAGCCAAAGCACCACTTCATGTTTTCTGGTGGTCCATTGGGGCTAAGTGTCTTAAAGACTTTCCTCCCCAGGCTAGCTTTGAACCATGATACTCAGATCTCATCCTCCTGAGAAGCTAGTATGACAGGTATGAGCGACAAACACCCAGCTTCAACTTCAGGTTTCTTAGTGGTGAATTGGAGATAGTAGTCTCATGGGACCTTTTGTTTCTGGGATAGTTTGAAACCCAGATCTTCAGATCTCAGCTTCTTGAGAAGGCGGGGTGACAGTCCTCAGCTATCGACCCCTAGGTGGCACTCTCCTGCAAGGGGGTCCTTGGCTCCACGGGGTCGAGTGCTAGCCATGTACCCAAGAGGTAAGGGTCAGTGGCTAGGCCCAAGTTCAAGGTTCATGACTGTGAAAAAACAAAGAAAGAAAAAAAAAAAACCAATTGTCTGCAGGAGACAACTCACTAGTCTTCAGTAATACATAATTTTGTCCCTGACATGGGGACGTATCGAAGCCTCAATATTCTTGTCTGCATAATCATCTCAGTTGTGGAGCTCTTACAAGGACCTGATGAAAGAATGCACCTGTGAAGGACACAGCACATGACACTCTTTGCATGACTCAACACACAGCATCCTGTGAAAGACCCAGCACACAGCACCCAATGCAGGACTCAGCACACTGCACCCTGTGAAGGACTCAGTACATAGCATCATGTGCAGGACTTAGCACAGAGCACTTTATGAAGGACT
>NW_027205255.1:0-16539 GCF_024711535.1 Dipodomys merriami
GTCCATCATTCTTTCTCCTCTCACTTTCCTCTGTTGTACAGCTCAAGTTGTTATCACTCAGCTTTGTTATGTTACAGTGTTATCTAAATCGCAACTCATTCTTGAATTAATTTTAATTGTTTCAAGTATTCTCTGAAGACATTTTTCTATATATAATATCTGGGGTCTTGTGCTTTGACAAGGTACAAAATATGAGTCACTTTCAAACATCTAGACATCTCTGTAGAATATTGGTCCACCTGCTCAATAAACTCGTATGTAAATTCAAGGAATACAGGTCAGTTAGAACAATCTTGTAAAATGGTGTAGCTTCAGCCTTCATACTAGCTTTGAATCTTTTTACCATGTTTAGTAGTAAAGACAACATAGTTCTACTACAAGAGCAGACACATAGAAGAATGTAACAGATTTGTCAAAAATAAATTCTCAGTTTATGGTTAATTGATTTTGAAAACTAGCCTATGATTTATGAAATAAAAAATAGAATCTTAAATTGGTGTATTGGCACTATTTTCTCTCGAGATTTAAAGAATGATCTTAGACTACTACCTCAATCCCTTTTTTTGTTTCTTTTGTTTTGTTTTTTGTCACTCATGGAGCTTGAACTCTGGGATTAGGCGCTGTCCATGTGCTCTGCAGATCAATGTGAGCACCCTACCACTTGAGCCACCGCACCACTTCTGGCTTTCTAGTGGTTTATTAGAAATACGAGTCTCATGGACTTTCCTGCCCGGGCTGGCTTTAAACCGTGATCCTCAGATTTCAGACTCCTGATTAGCTAGGATTAAAGGGGTGACCTTCAGGCACCTGGTCTACCTCAATTCTTATACAAAAATTTAAAATAAAAAATGATTATCAAACTAAATGTGAGATGTAAAAACCTATAAGAGATAAACGTAAAAATTCATGACATTGTATCCCTAAGGTTTCTAAATGGAAAGCATTAGTTGCTAACGAAAAGCAAGAATATACTGGATTATATCAACTGATAGCCTTTCATAATTCAAAGGACACTATACTCATAATTCAAAGGACACTATAACCGAAGTGAAAACATATCCAACATATAGAGGTAACATATTTGTTAATGCTAAAATGTGAATGCTACAATGATTCTTAATCTTAAGTATTTTTATATCTTCTATTTCTATATAATTTTTCCTGAATAGGATATTTCTTTAAAGAACATGTGTAAATTAATAGTCAATAAGAGGAGCATATGAAATAAGTTCCTCTTTAGTATCTTAGAAAAAAGAAAAAGAAAAATCACTAGTATGACTCTAATATAAAAAGATGACACAAAATATAGTAATGCATTGTGGAGGAATTGATAAACTACTCATAGTGATCCATTTGTATAATACTGCAATCATTTTAGCAAGCAAGTTTTCAAGTCTCAAAGGTCAAAAAGATTTGCATAGGATCAATTCATTATACTTCTATGAATGTATTAAAGAGAAGTAAAAAAAAGTATTTGGACAGGGAATTGTAGTTCATTGACAGTGCACTTAAATAATATGTGTGAGACCCTGGAAAAAATACCCAAAATTTTGAAAATACACACTACAGAGCATGTTTGCTGGACAAATTCTAGTAACAGAATTTTTTATCTATTTTAATGTCTGTTCTAAAATTTTTAGCATTTCTATTTGAAGAAATGCAAGTTTGTGAAAATTAGGCTTTGAAAACCTATGAAGGTACAATTCACTTCCAAAGCACTAAAGTGTATACAATAAAAGGAGATAGTATATTGCAAGTGAATTACATGTCAGCAAATAAACTATTGTTAAAAATCCTTCACACAAAATGCAGAATATCTAAATAGACGTTTTTGGTTTTAGCTAAAAGCGCTGTAAAATACAGCGTTTAAAACAAACATGTGATTTCTGTTTATTTTAAGGGATTTTTTGTCCGTTATTTTGAGTTCATACAGAGATAGCTCAATCAAGAGGGTATGTGATAACTGGAACACCTAGGAATTATGCATCATTTATAAGTAATTGATAACCTTTTCTGGACTAAACGTTTAGCAAATGACAGACGACACAAAACTATGCATCTGCATTTTATGAAAGCCATTGGAGCATTAAAGTAGGATAAAGTCAAGTAAATATTTTGCATTTATTCTATTGGTCTCTCTTTAACTTGAAAGTTATAGATTATTTTTTTTTATATTCTATTGGGACAATGATCTGCTGTCACTTATTTTTTTCTCTTCCCCTTCTTTTGCCCTTCCACTTACATAATTATTATTTAAAGAGACATACTTGACCTTGCATTTCTAAATTCTTCAAAATTATCTGAACTATTTTATACTTCTGGGAGGCTCCTATATCTTTCTCAAAGGAAATATTTTTGACACTACCATTTTTATCCTGTACGATATTGGATATCTTCCTGCCTAATTCAGTGCAAGATATACATGAGACTCATCCAGATATCTCAAAACTCATACCACCATAAAATCCTATCTTACTTAGAAATCATGTTTTTAGAATGTCTGGGGAGGTGACATCTCTCATTTTTGAATGACATTAAGTGATACTTATATGAAGTCATGTTTTAAACCAATATGCCACTCAGTAGATGAACGAATTGACAAAATGTGGTTTAGAATTCTATACTTCAAATTCATACGGAACTGGAAAGACTTGGAAAAATCCTACGAAGTAAAATAAACAAGACACAAAGAAACAGATTCCGTGGTTTCCTCATTTGTAATAAGTAGGAAATGTCTAGAATATAAAGAAAATTAAAAGAAAAAGAAATATGATCTTAGCCACTAGTTCATTGCTAGTATAATTCCTGCTCTCTCGAAAAGGACTTTTTTCCAGTTAAGTCCATGGTCTTATATCTGACTGGCTTGGAACCAGAATTATTCTTCCATTCTACTTTTTACAAATTTGCATGATTACCTATCATGATTTAGAGCTAGTAGGAGAAAGAAAGTGGTCTCATCCTTCATGTTCCACTTTGTAGTAATGCTTTCTCTATGTCACTCCCACAGATCTACATACTGGCCTTGGCTTTTTTATTTCAACGCTGTCTTATTTGCAGAGTCTTCTATAGAGTATTGAACCATTATACTTAAACACAGAACTTCTCTTTCTCCTATTCCTATTGTTTCTCCTTCTGTTAATTTATGTACACTTGGGTAATAATGCACAACACAAACACTGACAAAAAATGTTTCTGAGAACCTTCTTTCCACTTAAAATTGGTCTTAATTTACAGAGCACTTAGGAAATTTGAACTTAATGTACTCCAGGATATTGTTTTTTTTATGGTGAAAATGGTGGACAGAGGGGTTAGAGTTACATAAGTAAGTTAATGAGTACATAATCTACGGAACATTGTTACTTCCTCTTTTGTTTTTCCCCTGTCATCCCTTTTCTCCACACTGCCCCAACTCTCCCCTCCCATCCCCAACTAGTAAAGTTCATTTTCAACATAGTGTCTTGTTCATCTCATTGTAACAACGGGTCATACTGTATACTTCTTTCAGCATTTTATTTCCCTTCCCCTCCCCACATTAGAAAAATGTATATGCAAGTTGCAGCTCACCGACCTCAAATACAGTGGAAACGGTTTATACCATGGAGGAAGAAAATAGAAGAGAAACAAAAAAATCACATAATACATGGTAGATACATTAAAAACAATAGTAAGAAAGAAAAAACAAGTTGTGTCCGTATTTGGGGTTCATTTCACTTAAGATCGTCTTATACAGCCATATGTACGTGGATAATGTTTTATAAGCCATGTAAATTCCATATTTTCTCATTACTAAGTTGTCTCTGAAACACGTGTTACCTCGTGTCTAAAGATGCCTTTGTGCTATCTCAATGAAGCCAGAAAACATTCATTTTCCAGGAGCAATACCATAGATTGTTACCGGAAGTAAGTGAAACGAACTTTTACCGGAAGTAGAAACTGAATCCAGGAGAGAAATTGAACATAGAGAAATGAAAAAGTTCAAGTTAATTTGTGCTCTCATTTTTACTGTACAAGAATATAATCTAAGGCTTGAAGGGAACTCTGTCCCTATCTTTTTCGAGTGTGCACTTTAGCCATAAAACTTGTCTGTAAACTTCTAGTTGACAGTATTACAAAAGGAAACAATATGCCATTTGAAGGCCAGCATGAAAAAAAAGGAAATAACATTGTTTTACAGTGTTCTACTACAAAGAAACAAAGACATTGAGGTTTTAAAATGTCTTATGCATGAATATTTAACTCCTGAGATGATTCTCTTGTTGCAAAAGTCAGATATCCATTCCTTTATTCTGGTCCTGAGTTTGCCATATAAATAAGGATTCCAAAAAGCAGGATCCAGTGAGTATGATCAGCAAAAGGAGCCTCTTTTCAAAGCAGTGCTTTAAGGATGGTCCCAAAGAAATATGTGGGTTTTTTTGTTTCTTGTTTGTTTGTTTAGTTTGTGCCACTTCTGGGGCTTGAACTCAGAGGCTGGACCCTGTCCCTGAACAGTTGTCTTTCCTGCACAACTGTCCCCAAAGAGAGTACTCTACTGCTTGAGCCAAAACTCCACTTCTGGATTTTTGGTGTTTAATTACAGATAACAGTTTGACTCTCCTTCCTGAGTTGGCTTTGAACTAAGACAGTAAGAAAATCAAGTCACATCAACTGTATGGACTTCTCTCTTGAACCAAGAAATACTAGATGAAGTTTTTTATAAAGGTAATATTTGACAATTTTTAAAAGAAGAGAATATGTGCAGCAAAGAAGCCATAGCTTAAATAACTCAGCAAAAGTAGGTGCACTGAGTCATATTGGAAAATTTTTTCTGCTTGGGAAGATTACTATTGACTTCGTAGTTTCTTTTGGGGAAACTTCAAGTACATTTCACATTATCATTGGTCGTGGGGCATGAATTCTGATCCTTGGCATGTGCCTCAGCTCTTCAGATCAAGTTGGGTACTCTGCCACTTTAGTTACAGCACCACTTCCGGGTTTCTGGTAGCTAATTGAAGATGTGTCTCATGGACTTTCCTCACCAGGCTAGCTTTGAACCACAGTCCTCTGGTCTGAACCTCCTGAGTACCTAGGAGGACAAGTGTGAGCCACCAGCACCCGTCTTATATTTGCATGTATGTGCACTTAATGACACTGTAGACAAATAATGGAAATTTGAATCAAGTGATGACCTTGCATCTTTTCAGAAAATTTGAGGTAGCAATAAATATGTCATCCTTTTCCATGTTGTTACATTAATGACTCATGAGCCATTGGACTCTTAATTTAGCATCCTCTGAGGTCTGCATTTGTGTACTTAGTATAATTAACTTTTAGTAGATAAATAGAGAAAGACTGAGATTTTTAGAAAGCAAAGGAGATCAGATATGAAACAACAACATAGAATGGGATAAAACTTATCTCACAGAGATTAAGAACTACCCTAAGTGATTTAGAATGCTAAAGGAATGAGGAATAAGCCTACTTGATAACTAGTTCTTTAATAACCAAATATGGTTCCCTAGAACAGTTTCTGGTATAATTTAGTTATTATTATCATTTATTTCTTGCATCTGGATTTATTCCTTCACTTCTATCACAACTATTAATTAGCTGGTGCATTTTTGGTGCCAAAACCGACCAAAAATTTTCCAAATCTCACTTAGATTTAGATTAATCCTCACCTGATATCTAAGCACATTCTTGACATTAATTGCCATGACCTGCTAACAAAATGTTTTTTTTCCTCAATGCAGTCTTCTAATATAGGTAAAGTACATGAATTAAGAACTATTGTTAAGTCATAGTTGGAAGGAGTAATAATATATTCCAAGTATAGTTTCTTCATTGGTCATTTACTAGTTAAGTGAATTTTTTGCCAGTCCTGGGTCTTGAACTCAGGGCCAGGGAAGTCTTCCTGAGATTTTTCTTGTTTTGCTTAAGGCTAGTACTCTACCACTTGAGGCATAGCACCACTTCTTTTTCTGTTTATGTGGTACTGAGGAATTGCACCCAGGGTTTCATGCATGCTAAGCAATCACTGTACCATGAAGCCACATTCCCAGAGCCTTAAATGACTTTCTTAAGATGACTTTGCTTTTTCATTCCATTACTATGTATTATAATTTAGGTTAGGTGGTAGAAAAGGAAGTGAAAAACAATACTAAGCCCAGTAAGGCTGACATTACTGTCACATCATTAAGGAAGTACAGTGTTAAGACCTTTAGGACTCATAGGGCTCTTGCATGTGACATTATTAGTTTACATTATTACATAATATTTTACATTATTATGTAAAAAAACATTAACAGTCATCTCCAACATCCATAACATTCTGCTTCCACTTTCAAGTTCAAGAGCCAAAAATTTAAGCCTTTTTATTGATTAGATGTGTTTCCTAGGAAGGAAGAATGAGGATGTGGAAGGTGATGTTGGAAAAATATTTATATTGGCTCCCAGTCCACATTTTTTGCATTTTTAAAAAATATTACTGATGAACACCTACATCTTTTTGACTATGCTGTCTGCACAAGATGCAGATAAAGGAAGACATTTATTCTGGTGGATCATCACATATATTAACAAAATCCAGTTCTGCAAAAAAAAATTACTAGTATAAAGTATTGACTATAAAATGGTTTCTTGTCCTAGCAGAACAAAATGCAGTATTGAAATGATTAGTCCAGCTTTCTTTGAGATTTTATGCTGTCTCAGTATCAAGATGTTCTCTAATTCCAGTAATATACAAGCATAAAAGATCTGATTTGAAGATCTCAGTAGTTTTAGAAACAAAGGTACATAGTAGCTTCCTTCATGCAGAGGCATGTGATGGCATGTATGACTGATCGTATTGTAATTATCTTTTTTTTTTCCTCTTCATCTCATGTTGCATATTTTGGCATATTAATCTGTCCTGCATCAGCTCCCTGTAGGTGAGATTTACCTCTACTCTGCAATGTCAAGATGGAGCATGTGACTTACTTCAGCTTACAAAAATGAACCAGAAGTGGTGAAAGGCTATTTATTTCTAGGGGAAGATTTCTATCCCATTGTCTGGGTCTAAGAGTTAACTTCTTTTCCCTTAGCTATAAAAATAGCATATTTCCAGAGGGAATCTTTTTTTCAACTTATATACTGAAAGAATATAGCATGTGAAATTGAGGCAAAACTCAAACACAGGAAGAATTAAGCTAATATTAGAATATGATACTAAGATATTAGTTTCTTACTATTCTTGTATACCTTTATGATAGTTTCCTAGAGCACTTCAGCATTTTAGAAATACTAAGCAAGTACTAAACAGATAACACTTCCTGTTTGATACTATTACATTTATTACATTTATTTTTTAAATAAATAAGCATTCTATATGTGGTCACTTGAGGCATTAACTTTTTCTATAAATGTGTATAATCACTCTAGAGCACTGTATTTAACACCTACAATCATTATCCAGACCTTGTGATTGAGATGAGGAAGAACAAAATATCTAGATTTCTCACTTCTCTTTTCCTCTTCTCCTTTTTTTAGTGAGAATTCTCATCCTTTCTCCAAATTCTCCTATTAATAAAGGAAGAATGAGACATTGTGCATATCAAGCAAAAGGCTTCAAAGCCAGAATTTTATTCTTTCAGAAATAGATGAAGTAAATCAGAATGGCTCAAGGAAGAAGGGAAACATGATTTTTTCCCCTTACTAGTTTCAACAATAGAGTCTGAACACAACTGTAAATATTTAATAAACCATTTGCTTTGGCTAATTTTTAAAAATATAGTGTTTTAAAATAAATAATTTTAAAAATTAAAAAAATTAAATATATAGTAATTTGTTGTTTGCTTTTGGTAGGCGTGAAATAAGACTGCATTAACATTGTGTGAGTTGAAAGGCTAAATTTTATCTGAATCTAAACAAAATGAAAAATATATGATGTTAAGTTAAATAGCGTTTAGGTACATTTTCTACATGACATACACACAGGGACATTTTTTTCTTCTTTTCCTCTCCACAGTTCAATAAGCAGTTCATGTAATTCAAATAGCTGTGTTTATTTCAGAAATAGATTAGACATAAAAAAGTTAGAAGAAGAGAACCAGGATTGGTGGCGCATTCTTTAAAAATTTCAGTCAAATAACTATTAACCATAATTCCAAAATAATAACAAACAAATGCTCTTGAAAAGAGGAGATTGTAAGCAACATATACAGAGTGATAGTGCTAGAACTGCTTCAGGAACTGCTCTCTGACATTTAAGATTTCTAGTACATGACAATGTTTTAATCAGGATTAAAGGCTTTCAGGAACTAATTTTTTTAGTTATATTTCGTTGAAGAAATACCTTTTCAAAATTAATGAAAAGATAGCAGGTTTTAGTAGAAAGAATGCTTACACACTCATTGTGGTAGGCAGTAAAATACTTTTCCAAAATATCTATAGTCCTGACATATCTAATCCATCAAATGTAGATTTACATTTTATATATGTTTGTAAAATAATCACCTTTCATTATCTAAGGAACACAAATTTGAATAATTATCAGATGGGGAAAGTATACTCAAAAGTCCAAGCTGTAGTTCGAGAGGGACATTATTAGGTAAGAACCATCAGAAAGATGTAAATATGCTACATTAGAAGATAAAGGAAAAGACAACAATCGAGATTCTGAAGTTTCTGGAAAGCGGAACAGGAAGTAAATGTATTTTCCACTAGAATCATCTGAAAAATATTTCAGTTCTGTAGGGGGCTCAATTTTAATCTAGTGAGAATTATTTTAGATTTTTGTCCATTAGAACTGTAAAATGATAAATACGGATTGTTCAAGCCAATTAACTTGTAGAAATATTTTACAGAAGATTTGATTTAGTAAACTAACTCAACTACAGCCTCTCCAGATGCAACCGCAAGGTTACCACATGTCCTAGTTTCTGAGAATAAGAAAAAGTTGCCACCAGGTTTGTACACATGTATGATATACATACTACTAAGGGCCTTGCATTAATGAAGTCTTGAAATTCTAAATAATATTTAAATAAGAAGGTCCTTTTCTTCATTTTCACATTTGGGAATCACTAAGTACCAAAGTTATGTAGAAGGCTAAGGTAAGAATATAGAAATGAAATCTGTCTTCTAATGTTATAAAGATGATTTATGTCACTTTGATTTACAGTTGTAAGGTAATGAAAAATAAGGTAAAACAGAAACAGTAAGTCAATTTTATATCTTTCCTAACATTCCAACAGACATTAGAGAATCCAGTAAAGATACAGCAATCCCAGGATGATATAGGATGTTATAGGATCACTAGATGGTGAAAAAAAGTAACAAGAATGGGTCCCCTGGAACAATGGGAAACAAAATCTACACCTACACATTGTGATATAGCTAGAAATTAGTTTCTACAATGCTAAGTCTTTATATTTTAGGTTTGTTTACACAGCAACTTTACTCTCTAGGAAATGATTCTTTATTAATACTCAAGTGTTTGCAGCTTATAACCCAGCAACAAATAATGTTTCTATATATAAACAAGCATGATACTAAGAGTAACCAAGGCTACTTGCATTGCTATAGCTGATAAAGAAGAATGATCTTGGGAATAGTCAAACAATCTTGAACTTTTTCATACCTTTCCTCGTCTCCAACATGAGAAGTCATAGTCTAGATATGTCTCATGGACTTTCCTGCCTATGCTGGATTTGAAATATGATTCTCACCTGTCAGCCTCCTTAGTAGTTAGGGTTACAAGCATGAGCATTGGCGCCTAGCTACATAATTATTTTTTACACATTTATGAAGTATGAAGTGGCAATCCCATTCATTTATATGTTGCTTATTGATCAAGCTACATCGTATCCATTAATTTCTGCGTGTAACATTTCTTTATAGTGAGAATGCTCAAAAACTTATCTTCTGGCTGATGAAATATCTATTCTTAACTATAATCACTTTGCCTCTTGTAGTATAAAATTAATATATTTACTTTTAGTCACAGAAGTCTGATAATTAAAGTTATATAAAACATGAATTGTAAAGTGACAGAAATTCATAGTTTCATTCCTTGTTTAAAGAAAATGATAATGCATTTTTTCAATTATATTTCTTTGGAATGTGTAATATTCATTGATTTAACTTAAAATTGATAGCAATTACATCATATCTAGTTCAATCAAACTTGTATTTAAAAATTGTACACTTAACACAAATATACTTCCACTTTCTTCTAACACATGATTAAAATAACAGTATAGGAAAGTTTGGTGTTAGCTGTTCATGTGTAGAATCATAGAAACTTAGGAGGCTAAGACCTGAATATTTTAATTCAATATCAGTCCAAACAGACAAAAATGTGAAAACTTATCTCCAATTATCTAGCAGGAAGCAGAAGTTGAGGATGTGGCTCAAGGAATAGCGTGTCATAAGCCATTAGCAAAGAATACAACAGAGACTATTAAACATTGAGTTCAAGCCCTAAAAATGGCAAGTACATAAAAGACAACAACAAAAAAGTGATATGAACATCAATAATAAAGACAAAATAGTAGAAAAGATCATGAGAAACGTGTGTGAACATCTGGAATTCAGAAATCATTTGACAGAATTTTGATTCATGAGAGGTAAAAGTCACAGTATAATTTGAACAATCTCATTGAAGTTATTTGTGTTGAAATCTGGCTATTGGGTAACATGTGAAAGAGCAGACTGGATTACCTGACATAGCAGACATTGCCTGTAACTATACACCATCCCACTCTGAAAAAATCTAAAATCGTGCTTGTTAATTTTAAAAGAACCTCATGCTAGAGACTTTTTGGTCCACACAGACTGGGGTCCTTATTTTGAGGCTTCAGACCAGTGCTTTTATTTATAAACACTTCTGTTTTACTCCCCTTCACTGGAGTAGCTATACCTTACTAATCTGGCACCAAGCCACTCCCTAGAAATTGGGCAAGAGCATTTGCTGATGCTCTTCCAACTTCTCTCTGTGGCTCAGAATAGCCAGACTCTTGTAGCTAAGATGGGTTACTTTGATGTCCAGGTGGCCTTAAACTGGAGAAAAACATGTAATGGATATGTCAACATGAGTTAGTTTCAAACTATGATCTTCAGATCTGAGCCACTATGCTCAGCCCAGTATTTCCAGTAAGTTACTTAATCTTTCTGACACTCAGGTTCTTCCTGTGTGGAAAGTGAAAAGAATTACTTTGTGTACCTAAGAATCCAGTTGGAGTTATGACTGGGTGCAGGAAGTATAAGTGTTCAGGATGAGTGGACAGAGTCTGACAGGCTCAAAAAACTACTGGTATTTATATTTAAATGAATTCCAGGAATTGGAAACAAGAGGGATTTTTCTGTTCTTGTTTATCTTTTTATGGACATTGAAGGAGCCACAGAAATTCAAGGAGAACAGGGAAATAAATGCAGCAGTTGTACTCTGTAGATATTATATTCACAATGAGCTATACCTCTTGTGGACAGGGACAGGAGGGAAAATCAGAGAGAGAACAAAGTGATGAGATTGTCAAACAAGAAGTGAACTTGTTAGCGACTTATAAAATGGTGATCTGTATGTACACTACCTTAACAAAAACCATTTGAAAAATCCAGGCTGATTATTCTCTCTTCCAATTTTTGTAGAGGCCCTTAAGACTCAGGCTCACCTCGAGTTTTTGAAGGTCTCATTATATGATAATTAATGTAGAGCCTGAATCTCTTAAGAAATGTTATAAAAAGGATTTCATTCTTAGTGCCTCTTTCTCTTTGAGTGGTGATTATATATGTTGTTGTAATAGCTAAATTTTTACTTTTTGATTTTAGTACTTGTCAGGTGTTGAATTCTTCTTAAAGCTTTGCTATATCTTGGCACCCTCCCCTTAACTAAAATGGTAATTAATCTTTGAAATTAATGTACTTGAGTATGAGTTTTATTTATTGATTTAATTTGTCGGTGGTGGTGAACTCTGGGCCTTGATGCCATTCTTCAGCTCCTCAGCTCAAGACTAGTGCTCTACCACTAGAGCCACAGTACCACTTCTATCTTTTTCTGCTTAGGTGGTGCTGAGGAATCAAACCCAGGGTCTCGTGCATTTAATAAGG
Source organism: Dipodomys merriami (assembly GCF_024711535.1). NCBI lineage: Eukaryota > Metazoa > Chordata > Mammalia > Rodentia > Heteromyidae > Dipodomys > Dipodomys merriami. The sequence continues at coordinate 12,064 of NW_027205255.1, forward strand.
CAAGCTGTCTACAACTGATGCACCTTCTCAGCCCTTATGAGTGTCTACAACTGATCCACCTTCTCAGCCCCTATGAGTGGTATGTTTGTGCACGGGTCTATCAACCAAATCTATTGAGCATATGTATACATTTGCCACTAGACATATTCAAAATTATGAATTAACAGATATTTTAATGAATAAAACTGTTATCATTGATACTAGTAAGTGTTTGTCTCCCCATACTAAAAACATGGAGGAGGGTATTTTAAACTAAAACTACAAAAGAAATTTTAAGATCTTGTTGCTAACAAATGTGTCCAGGTATTATTACATTAAATAGACAATTCAAAATAGTTTTTCTTCATGAATACAGAGATCAAAGGTCTTATTATTCTTATTTCAAAATGCAAATTAAAGGGGAAAAACAGTCAGGAGCTAAAATTTATATTGAATATTAATAGTTAGAGGAAAAGAAGATCCTAGACGACAAACTAAAGACAGAGCAATATCAGAGCACTATATGCTCAATATTAAATAAGAAGGTTTAATTGAAAAATTGACCTGGAATGTGCACATCAAACAAAAGCAAGAAATCAGAGCCTACCACCAACAAAGAAACACCATAATTCATATCTCAGAAAAAGGAAAAAATTCCTTGTCCTTGATTTCAATGATACATATAACCCCCCTGCACACACACACACGCACGCACACACACACACACACACACACACACACGAATGTATGCAATAGCTCAACCTACTCACATTCATTCAACATGAATCAAAGATCTTCCTATAATATTTGGAACTTTAAATGTTTCTAGTCTTGTAAATAGTTGATAACAGATGCATAAGAAAATATTTTCTGAATAAAACTCTGTTATGTAAATGAGAATTTATAATGGTTATGTCTACTTAAAATATCTCTCAATCTCGAAAGAATTAAACAAGAGACAATACAAATTTGGGACTCTATTTCTACCACAACTATTCTGCAAAGGCTTAATAAGAAATTATGACATCTAATATTAAATACCAAATTAATACAATTAATACATGTGTAGATGAAGTGAAAGACAATGATCAGAGACCTATGCTGCCTCCAATTCCCAGCAGGCTGCACATTGTGACACCTTTGATTCTGCTGTGCCAGGCCCAGAGTTCTTTTCCCTACAGCAGTGGGCCTTCTGGGGTTGGGGATGGGGGCTGTGTGGAGCGGAAAGAGGCCACAGGAGAAGCCAAGCTTTGGTTGGGGCTGAGGGCAGTGGGGAGAGGATGGTGGGGAGGCCCTGAAGGAGGCTGTGAAGGGAGGAAGAGGCAGTTGGCCAACAGCTCATGCAACAGCCCTAAAGGCAGCTGGGTTATGGGGAGTGTCTGTGAGGTGTGGAATTTGGGGTGGATTTGCTAGGGCCTGTTTGCTTGGTGAGGAGAGGAAGAAGTCTCGAGTCCCACCCAAACAGATAGTGAAAAATGAGGCAACCAATGGCTGAAGAATTTCAAGAACAAAGGCAGGGACTTATAGGTAACCTCTAGGGGCAGTGAGGACAGCAAGGTTGGGCCTGTGGTTGTCATGCCTCTCTCAATGCCCTTGGAAGTGAGGGCTAGCTCTGCTGTGGGCTAGGCCTCACTCTTGCCTTGAAGCAGGCACTAGGAATTGTCAGCACAGCCTCAGCCTGCCCCAAGGAGGTGGCCTGTTGTGGGTGCTGTAGCCTGGGCAGCTGCTAGGAGACTATACACAGCTCCAGCCCAGCCAAGCTCAGGGCCACTTGGGAAGTTCCAGCTCTGGATCAGGACCATCAGGACCAGCCATTGCTCCCTAAACAAGTAGGGCCTCTGGGGACTTGTGCAGTGGCCGCCACGTGTGGGTTGTGAACCTCCTTATAATGGCCGAGGATGCTCAATGAAGAGGTGCATTTGCTTCTGTGCCTCTCCCATCTTCTGGATTCTTGCTCTCCTCCTGCCTCCTGCCTTGTCCAACTACAGGAGTCAACTTCTCCAAGACACTGAGAGGCCATCGCGGAGATGCTAACAGGGCTTTCCAGGTTGCTTCACCATGCATGCAGGGCTCACAGGGTGCCATCCTCTAGGCAAAGCATACCCCCATTTCAGCTTGGCCACCTCTGCCTAGGGGACCACGAATTGCATTCTTGCACAGAAAACTAGGGTACACAAGGCCTTCCTGCAGTCTAAGGCACCCTTTCCTTCCTCTTGCTCAGGTGTGGAGCAGCTGTGGAGCCAACTGCAACATCATGTTTGATTATCTAAAAAGAAGAGGAAAAAAAGCTGCATTGTCCAAGATACAGCTGCCCCTGGGGTTCTCTGTGTACACTAGTCTTGTGTTAGATAAGGATCCCCAAGACCACCACGGAGCCAGTTCTCATGCGACCACATTAGAGTCATTTATTGCCAGCTTGAGCCTGGAGTCACAACTGTCACCATTGCAGTGTGTCAGAGTTGAGAGCCCCGACCCTTCAGTTAAATGGGTAATCTTATAACAATCTTATTGGCTAGCAAGTGCAGGCTAAGCAATAAGCAATAATTTGTGGAAGAGAAGGGAAAAAACAAATCGTTTAAATAAGGATACAGGTGGACCCATTGCAACAATGAGATGTACAAGTTCTTATGGAGAAAAATGAACTTTACAACTTTGGTGGGGGGGGAGGGGGAGGATGATTCGATGGGGGGGCGGGGGGATGATGGGAAGGGATGGGAGGGGAAAACAAAGGAGGAGGCTACAATGTTTGATAAGAAATGTACTCATTATCTTGCCCATGTAATTGTAACCCCTCTGTACAGTATTTTCACAATAAAAAAGTTAAAAAAAGTAAAACATTAAAAAAAATCTGTAACTTTAGGTACTTCCCTTCATCCGCTGATGGCTATTGCTAGGGGAGTTGTGGGAAGAACATTATTATGACATTTCACAGTTTTTCCAGGAACCTGAGTTCTAACTTTCAGTAAAAGTCTACTTACAATGGGTACTTTCAGTAAATGTCTTCACAAGGGATAATTTCTGATTATTCGGAGTCTAAGTCCAGAATGCCTGTACTTTGGCAAAGGCCTCTCACTAGATGTGTGTGTGTGTGTGTGTGTGTGTGTGTGTGTGTGTGTGTGTGTGTGTATGTGTGTGTTTGTGTGTGTATGTGTGTGTGTGTTTTTGTGTGTGTGTTGTGTGAGAGAGTCAGACAAAGATGAGGTTTGGAATAAAACACTCCTTCCCTTCAGCATTGAGTTTGGGTATATATTGTTTGTCCCACCTCCCCAATCTGGAGTTCTAAAGTTGTCCTTCTAAATACTTTTTATCCTTTGATCTTCTTGATATTCAGATTCCCAAGGTCTTCTTGTGAACTTCCACATTTGCTTCATGAAGGTGATACCTTTCTTCTAACTTTTGTGAAGCTTTTTGCTCTCTTTAAATCCAGTTTTTGCTGTGTTAGTGTTTTTACTTAGCCCAGACTGTGGTGGTCCATGCTGTGACTGTTAATTCAGAGATTAGTTTATGAGATACTATACTTTCAGAATATCAGTGAAAGAAGTTCAGCATCTTTATTGAAAGTATTTCCTGGTTGTAAATACAAACAAAAACATCCAGTGATATAAAAGTACAATATGTTGTTTTTAGTTAATTGTGCGCCACTGTAATGAAAAAAAAATCTTTTTACTAACTAAAGTGAGAATTTGTAATGGGAAAAAATTAAAAACTTATAAATCTTAAAAATTGGTGAAATACCAAAAGAAAAAGAAAGACACTGATCAGGAATGAAGTACAAACATAAGTGTTTTATAAATAAATGAAATGTAAAAATTCATATCCACATAGCGAAGACGAAGTAAAATAAAGAGGAAAGTCAATGAAATCCTAGCTTACACACCAGAATAGCTATTACCACTCAAATAAATAAACTGCTTGATAGGTTGAAATAAATCAGGAACTATATTTGGTTTTGTGGCATTGTAAACTAGTGCAACCCATAGGAATATCTTAATGGAAGTTTACACAATACCAAAAAGTCAGATATGTTGATGACCTTTACCACAATTGGATACATATTGAAGGAATATAAATCAACATGAACATCCATGTTCATGGCAGCAATATTCTATAGCAACCAAGCTGTGTAATCAACCTAGATGCACCAGAAAGAGGGAATGAAGAAAATGTGCTATTCATAGCTATAAACATGCTCTTGTATGTGAGAAGTGAATGTTTCTACTGTATCATTGTTAAATATTTTGAATATATAACTAATCCTAATTTCACTGGATTTTGTGGCATTGTGTATTTGCTTTAATGAGGAACGTCCATATTGATTTTCAGACCAGTTACAATAGGTTGAAGATATCCTATAATATGTGGATATTAGATCAAAATTTAAATATATCAATGAACACATAGAATACCATCATATATAGTATATAATTTGAAGCAATTTTAAGAAGGCAACAGTTGGGGGAAAAGTCGATGTTAGAAGCTTAACAAATACACAGACAT
>NW_027205256.1:0-16537 GCF_024711535.1 Dipodomys merriami
CCCCAGATTGTGAAACCTTTACATCTTTTCTTCTAAGAAATCGCAGGATCCTGTGCTACCCTTGGCTAAGATGACTTTTACATCCTAGCCTGCTTTTCTCTCTCACTTTCTCATTCTCTCTTCCTCTCTTTCTCCCTCTCTCTTTATCTCTTACTTTCTCTTATGCTCGCACTGGGGCTTGAACTCAGGGGCCTGAGCACTACCCCTCAGATTGTTTTACGCAAGGCTAGAGCTCTACTACTTGGAGCCATAGCTCCAATTCTGGCTTTTGGCTGGTTAATTGGAGATAAGAGTGTCAAATGGGACTTTCCTGTCAAATTGTGATTCAAAGTGTGATTCTCAGGTCTCAGCCTCCCAAGCTAGTATTAGAGGCATGAGCCACCCATGCCTGGCTCAGCCTGCTTTTCTCTTCTTGTGGAGAGAGGAAGGTACCCGCCTGGCCTCTTTGTTCTGAAGTTAGAATAGAAATGTGAAGAAGCAGTGGAGAAAACTCCTCAGTCCCTGCTCACCTTCATTTTGGAGTCCTTCTTCTTAGCCAGGTCTCCAGTAGCTGCAATTGTTGCAAAGTACTGGATGACCCGCTTGGTGTTCACAGTCTTGCCTGCCCCGGATTCTCCGCTGTTCAGAAAGTTGGAAAGAAATAAAGGAAGTGAGACTTGATCCAGGCGCCAATGGCTCCTAGCTGCAATTCTAGTGACTCAGGAGGCTGAGATCTGATGATCAATGTTTGAAGCCAGCCTGGACAGACAAATCTGAGAAGCTCTTATCCCCAGTTAGCCAGCAAAAAGCCAGAAGTGGGGCTGTGGTTCAAGTGGTAAAACATCAGCCTTAATGGAAAAAGCCAAGTGAGAATGTAAGGCCCTGAGTTTAAGCCCCAGCACTGAAATTTAAAAAAAATTAAAAAGAAAAGAAAAGAAGTGAGACCAATTGGTGTAGACAGGCTTCCTGGGACGCATCAAGTGGCCTGGACATGGACGAAACTAGCCTAGAAGTCACTAAAAGTGGCCCAGGCCCAGCTGTGAAACCACTCTGTGCTTGAGATACTCACGTGATCAGAATGGACTGGTTTTCACGATCTGTCAAAGGAAAAAATAAAATAGAGCTGATGGCAGTACGGAAGAGCTCTCTAAGACTCCCTGGTCTCTCAAGGAGCCGCAGCTAAACTAGACAATTCTATTCCCCCTTAGTTGCCTTCTTTATTGAGTTTACAGTAGGAAGGGAAGAGCTTCCTTCTTTTGAATGAGAATCAAAGAAGTGAAGCCCCTGATGACAGCCCATGGCTTCTCACTGGAAGAGATGGAGACATTTAAACCTGTCTGTGTTTCTGATCTGTATAGTTTTACCAATACTCTGATCGGTGAACATTCCTCACCCTGGCCCTGGACAGACAGTCTGTCTGACTTCTTTCTGCCTCTTCTCCCTCATCTCTCTCTACTCCCTCCTCTCCCTATCCTGGGTACTAGAGTGAGGCAGTACCAGGATGAGGGATAGCAGCTGAGCCCTTTCATTTCCCCTTTCCTCATCTCTCCCCACATGCCAGATCCCGCCCCTCCCTGCTTCCTCCTCAGAACACACCAGTCAGCATGAACTGATAGGCGTTGTCAGAGATGGAGAAGATGTGGGGCGGGGCCTCCTGACGCTTTTTGCCTCGGTAGCCGTTCACCACCTCAGGGTTGTACACCGGCAGCCACTTGTAGGGGTTGACGGTGACGCAGAAGAGGCCGGAGTAGGTCTGTGGAGAGAAAAGAAAAAGTATATGTATCTATGGGTTGGGTCTTTTTGATGTTAGATTTCTTTCTGGTAAACTTGTAAAAGAGTGAAGTAAATATTTGTTTATTGGCAGTATGGGATTTGAACTCAGGGCCTCTTGCTTGCTCAGCTGGTGCTCTGCCACTTGGGCCACACCCCTTGCCTTGCTTTATTTTTTTTTTTTGATAGTTATTTTGGAGATGGAGTCTCATAGACTTCTGCCTGGGCTGGCTTTGAACTAGTCTCTTCTAGATCTCAACCTCCCGAGTAGCTAGGTTTACAGGAGAGAGCCACAACACTGCTTGATTTCTATTTACACATGAAGCAACTGAAATGCAAAACAGAAACTAGCCAGATCTCCCACAGCTAGTACTGTTTTTAGGTTGTTTTCTTTTACGATTTTTTTGTGTGTGTTTCTGAGGCAAAAACTATATATCACTGTATATCCCAGGCTGGGCTTGAACTTTCTATCCTCTTATCTCAGCCTTTTGCCTGTTGGGATTACAGGTGTGCAGCACCACACCTGACTCCCACTAATCTCTTGCTTCATCTTCTTTCTCTGCCCCTCCACTTCTGCTGTGCTCCACACCAGTCAGAACCCTCCACCTGCACAGTCTGGTGTATACCTCCCTTCCCCACCCCATATCTAGCGTCCCAGGAAAGCCAGGGCCTGAGTCACCACTGACATAGATCATCCAGGACGTGTAGCGGTCTTTGAGGTTGTACAGCACAGCCGGCTCATTCAGATGCGTTAGCATGGCCATGTCCTCGATCTTGTCAAACTTGGGGGGATTCATGGCGTACACATCTTCCGGCTTCACCACCAGGGTCTGAAAGGGGAAGAGGCACCAAGGCTTAGCTCACATTCCTACTGCTTCAGGAAGGGACTTGCCCAGGTGGACAAGAGGGCTACCTGGCTGATGGCGAAGGAAGATGCTGTTAGGGGGTGACTTGTGGTAGAGGGGACAGGGGGTGCTTGGTGTCTGTTACTGGGGTTCATTTCCTCTCCAGGGTGTTTGGGGAGGGGAGACAATGACAGAAATGAGAGAACAGGATGGGACCCCTGTAAAGGAGGTGGAAGCCTGTGGGAGCTAATAAGGCCCATTTAGCTCCTCAGTGCTGGCATCCCAGGAGCTCTCCACAGCCTGTTCAGAGAAAATAGCCCATCCTGATAGAGGCATGGGGAGGAGAGACAGCTGGGTGGTTTGGATTCCCACAGGCTGGTGTCCATGGCATAAGCTAACGTGTGAAGCTCTCTGAGAGCAGCTGACACCCCCAGAATACCTCCATTGTGCCCCCAGAATACCCCCATTGTGTCCCCCTTCTTCAACCTTGTTGCACATGCTTAGGAAAGAGTGGCACTCCTCCCTTCCCTGTCTATGGGCAGACGATTACAGGCCGAGTGAAGAGTCAGCCAGGGGCCAGGCAGAGCAGAGGTTCCCAGCATGCACCAGGGCTTTGCATTGCTCTCAGGAAAACACCCACCCCAGGCCTTGAGTTTTCTCTGTGTAGGGCCTGAAGCCCTGGGGTGGGAGCCTTTTTCTCCCCTGTGCTTGGCACTTTCTTTCTCTCAATTGGTCAATCCTGTCTCTGCACTGTGTGAGCAGGAAACTTATCCTAAACATTGGCCCTCTGGTCTCATCATATCTAGCTTTTACCTTTCCTCCCAGCTCTTCTTCTTAGCTTCCTCTCTCTCTCTCTCTCTCTCTCTCTCTCTCTCTCTCTCTCTCTCTCTCTCTCTCTCTCTCTCTCTCTCTCTCTCTCTCTCTCTCTCTCTCTCTCTCTCTCTCTCTCTCTCTCTCTCTCTCTCTCTCTGTGATTTTTTTTTGTTGGTTGTGGTGTTTGAACTCCGGCCCTGGGCGCTGACCCGAGCCTCTTTGTGCTCAAGGCTAGTGCTCTACTACTTGAACCACAGTGCCACTTCCGGTTTTTGAGTGGTTAATTGGAGGTAAGCGTCTCATGGGGACTTCTCTGCCTAGGCTGTCTTCAAACCATGATCCTCTGATCTCAGCCTCCTGAGTAGCTAGGATTACAGGTGACGGCCACTGGCACCTAGTTTTCTTCTTAGCTTCTTTACTTTATGAAGTGTTTGCTGGGTTGAATGCCCTTTCCTTCACTCAAAGACACTATTTCCTCTTCTTGTCTCTTAGGTTCTCTTTTTTCCTTTTTTTATTTTACTTTATCTTATTTATTTTATTCTATTTATTTCAGGGACATTTTTCAGGCTCAGAAGGTCTTGAAGTCCAAATTATCTTCCACCTTTTTCCATAATGGCTTGGCTCAAAATATAATAGGCTATAGTGTTCATCTCCCTCTAATAGCAGATGTCTGCTAGTTCATTGAGCTTGTGGTCCACTAAGGGCCTCTTGCCCACTTTCCTTACCATTTCTAGAGATAGGGAAAATCTAGACTTCCAAGGAAGGGTGTTGTAAAAGTGCGCCTCCTAGTGTTGGACTCCCAGTTCTGCACCTTTGAAAAGCATGCAAACATTGATTTGTTTTTTAAAAAAACACAAAAATACTGAATGCTAACTGCTTTGATCAACCATCACCAGGCCTTTTTCCTGCCTAGAAACGAAGGCCAGTACTCACTATGCTTTCTCCTAGAACACCCACGGGCCAGAGCCCATGAAAGGGGCTGGAGGAGAGGCCAACGCACATGCGCAGAAACAAAGCAGAGAGCCAGAGGAAGGCAGGCCCAGGAGCCTTACCCGGCTGTCTTCTGTCTCCACCGTGACCTTCCCATCTTGGCTATTCTTAATTTTCCCCTTGGCATACTCTTCTTTGGAGTCAACCACAAAGCAGTAGGTTTTGGCATCGAAGGGCTGGTTCTGAGCCTCGATCCTCTCCTTTTCCGACTTCCGGAGGAAAGGGGCGGCTATGCCGAACACTTCCATCTCGCTATCACTACTCATGGCGTCAGCTGTGAAGCAAACCCACCGGTGAGCTGCTCCCTGGCCAGGCACCAGGCAGCTCCCACCCCATCCCAGAATCCACCTGCAGGAGCCCTCAAAGGTGCATCATGCAAAAATAAAGGCACTCGTCAAAGGGCATCCTGAATGGCAAATGACAAAAGCAGGCTTGAACCATTTTGAACGGAGGCTTGACCCCCATGTGAGTAGTCAGAGCCTGACTTCCTTCGGTGGCTAAGAATAGAGGCTTGCCTCTGATAGCGACAGAGACCTAGCATGGTCCAGAAGGGCTGCCTCTTGTCCTGGCTCTGCAGCCCTAATGCCCTGCAGTCCAAGCCCTCTGGTGTCCAAGGGACCACTAAGAGGAGAACACCAGATGATGGGGGCTCATCTGAAGACTTCCAGAAGCCTGGGGGTTCTCACCTGAGTCACACCTGCAGGAGGACAGCAGAAGGTAGTCGTAGAGGCTGGAAACCACAGGACCTGCAACAGTATACACAACACACACACACACACACACACACACACACACACACACACACACACACACACACACACACACACACACACACACACACACACACACACACACACACACACACACACACACACACACACCACCCAAGTTCAGAGATGCCCGGGAGTATCCTAGCTCTCTGTCAAGTAAGCTCTTGATGAGACTAAAGTAGTAAAGACAAAAAAAAATGAGTCATTTATAAATAGCGTTAGCCAGAGGCAAGCTGCAGGGCCAAGACCTACTGATACAGAAAGCTATCACAGGTCTCCATTTGGCTTCCTTCATCCCTGCCCATTCTGGTACAATCTGACATCAGAATCAGAAAATGATGCTTAAAGGTCAGAATCCCTGATAAAAAGTCGGGGCTACCCAGCTGATGGGAACGAGGGGTGGGGGGTGAGCAGGTGTCTTGGTCCTCCATAAGCAGGAGAAATCTCTGAGATGGGTTAATTACCACCTGGCAGCTCTGAGGGGTTGAGCATTTGGGAGATGTGCAGCCCAAGAGGGGAAGGCACTGAGTCCACAGGCCCACATTGCACAAGTCAGAGGGGCCAGAGGGAAGGTCAGGCCAGGGTGGACAGCTGTGCAGGTGTCCAACAAGATCCTGACTATGAGGAGGAAGGAGCAAGCATTACTTCAGCTTTAGGGAGGAGGTGCTGGAGGCAAAGGGCACCTGGGTATTTTGGGCCCAGGGAGAATTCACTCATCAAATTCTATGAAAACTCCTTAGACAGAAAGGAGGTACCACCTTACCAATGCCAGGCAGGGCCAGGAGAGTGGTGAACCACACCAGGTCAGTAGCAGGTGCTGAAAAGAGTCACCCAAGAGGAAGCTGTGACTTACCTCTGCCCACAAGAGCGAGCCACAGAGAGGTGACTGCTCCCTGGGGCTTTTATACGCCTCTGCTAACCCCCTCGGCTCATTCCTTCTCTATATTTGGAAAGAGAATGACCGACACCACCGGCTGAGAACCACTGCTCCTTCCACACGTACTTTTTTTTTTTTGCCATTGCCAAGGGAAAGGTATATATAGAAATGAGCAGGATCCATAACCATTTCTCCAACTGTAGAAACTTGGGAGCTTGGGATGCCTTTCTCTGAACGTGAGGCTGGTGCATCTTCACCAGATGCACTGAACAGCCTTGTAGGGGAGGGAGGGAGGGAGGAAAGGAGGGTGGTTCCATCTTGCCAGCCACCTCCCTGCAAAGACAGGGGGAAACCCCTTTGGGAGAATAGAGGGGGGTCTCAATTGGGCATTTTGCTTTTTTTAAAAAAATCTTATCAGGTGGGAAAACAAATGCATCTGTTGAAATTTCTCCTGAAAATTTTTTTTTAGTAGGACTTTCGTCTCAACCTGAGATCTGTATAATGTTAAAATTTGTGATAATGATAATAGTGATGATGGTGGTGATGATGATAGTAATAATTCCCCCTCCTGCCCATCCTCTTCTGCCTCTACTTTTCCACCATGTCATTTTCTGTCTAAGTGTTATCATTCACTTAATCCGTTTTTAAGTACTAATAGGCCCAACACATAAATGAATGACAGGGAGCGATGCCGCCAGCCAACACTCACAGTGACAGGTGCTGAAGGGCCTGTTTGTGATCAAGATACATTCCCAATTAGAAAAGACCAGCTGCCCGGGGAGGTTGGGGAGGGGGTAGTCAGGAGAGTGGTGGGGGCCTGCAGAGAAAGGGAGGGTGAGAGGTTGTCTCACAAATGTGATCATTTCTAAATCAGGAATGGAAAAATATCAAGCTTGAAGAGAAGGATTAGGGTGTATTTGAAACTTTACTTCTTCCCATTTTGTTCCCTCTGTCCCCTAACTGAAGCTTTGGGAGGGTAATACTGGACCTTCCATGAATATTTCAGAGAGAGCTATGGGTTTTCCATTTGAGAATCAGGGCAGCTCCTTCTGTATTCAGCCCAGATGTGCATGGGAAAGTGGGCACAATGAAGAGACCTTTAGTAAATACCTTCTGTCTTCTAGCCTTATGGTGAGCACTTCAAGTGGCACAATGGAGCTAAGTCCCAATAGCTCGGGCCTGTAAATCTAGATACTCAGGATGCTGAATACAAGGATCATGGTTCAGAGTCAGCCTGGGCAAACAAATCTGTGAGACCTCCATAACAGCCAGCAAAAATAAAAAGGCTGAGCTGAAGGTATGGCTCAAATGGTTGATTAAGTAAGCAAGCTGAGAGAGTATGACACTAAGAGTTCAAACCCCAGTACTGTCAACAAATGAACAAAACTGTCAGGAGTCACAAGTCTGGACATTCAAGAAGTGATTATAGGAGAGGAGAGATCTGTGTGGAGCAGCTCCCTCCAATTGTAGCAGGAAAATCATATTGCTGAGAACTGGGCAGGCCTGGAGATTGTGCCCACTGGACCCATTCCAAACCAGTGGGCTGGAGCATCATGCCTCTCAAAGCCTTTCTCCACATGTCTGTGAAATGTAAGTATGTCTGTTTCATGGACTATGTGTGTTGAAGGATGAAACACACCCTGTGCCATGCTCTGTTTGCATCATCTGTGCCTGACCAATGTCAGTTTCTAAATATGCAACAATGTGGTATGATGGGTTGAGCACATTATAGTGAATGCATGTCATAGAGGGGAAAGACATAGATGTAATTGATCTTTAAAAATGTCTATCAGAACTAGGCACAGGTGGATTATGTCTGTAATCTTAGCTATGCAGGAGGCTGGAGATGTGAGTTTCAAGATTCAAAGCTAGGCCTGGGCATAAGAGTCCATCTGAGACTCTTCCCTCCAATTAACCAGTAGAAAGCCAGAAATGGAGCTGTGGCTCAAGTGGTAGAGCCTTAGCCTTAAGCAAAAAGCCAAGCAACATGCAAGGCTCTGAGTTCAAGCCCCAGAACTGGCAGACACACACATGTGTATGCACACGTGCGCATGTGCGCACGTGCGCGCACGCACACACACACACACACACACACACACACACACACACACACACACACACACACACACAAATCTATCAGAAGAGTGAATCTTAAAGATGAGAACATCTTGCCACAGCTTTCACAGCACAGTGGATATTCCCCTGACAGCAAATTCTCTCTCTGATAAGCAAGGGACAGATGACTTATTGGTATATTATTAGCTTGCCTTTGGAAACAGAAGGAGCCCTTGTTCTCTGAGCCATCATCCAACCAGGGTTAATCCCATAGCCAGGACAGAAGGCTGCATTTATCCCTTATGAGCTGAAGAAAAAATGTATTGTGTCTCAAGAATGCAGGCTGGCTCAGGAGCTTCGAGAGCCTGGCTCTTCCTCTAGGCTATTTTCTCCTGTTTGATGTCCAGCCCCACAGCAGGGACACGGGGGTTCCTGGCCATGGAGCAGCATTCCCAGGACTGCTGTCTGCCCGGGCATGAAGTCAGCTTCTGGGAGCAAGTGCCTTCCTTCCCCATCTACCCCTGCAAGGAAGACTGGATTCACTGAACACAAGGAGCTCTGTGATCCTTGGCCAACACTATTCCCCAGCTTTGAGGGGAAATGGGGAAGGGGTGGTCTTTGGGCAGTGACCAGAATCTCCTGGAGAAAAAAGTTCAAACAGAGTAGCCAGTCTCCTTTTATTACACTTCAATCATACAGTTTCTCCAGTTTCCTATTATGATAAGTCTTGTATGTGCCAGTGAGCACCAAGCACCATACATGAACGCTCATCTCTATCAAATGCTGCTAGCATTTGGCCACCTCTTAGGATAAAAACAATCTCCACCATGTCATTTTCCTTCCCAGGAAAATTAACAGTAGTAATTCTGTGTCTGTAGCTCATATTCAAATTTCTCCAGGTATTCCAGCAATGATAGAACTGGGTTTCTTCCTCCAAAAATGAAGATTTAGTCTTTATCTCTCTCTGTCTCTCTGTCTCTCTCTTTCTCTGTATGTGTATGTATATATACCAGGGCTTGAACTCAGTCGGGGCCTTGTCCTCTTACTGTTTGCTTGCTTGCCTTTACCACTTAAACAACAGTGCCAGCTAAATTTTTTGCTGGTTAATTGGAGATGGAGTTTTAGACTGCTCTGCCTGGGCTGGCTTTGGGCAATGATCCTCCACATCTCAGCCTTGTGAGAAGCCCCAGTAGCTAGGATTACAGGCATGAGATACTGGCTTCTAGGCTAGCATTGAGTCCAGTTTTTAGCACTTTACTTGGTTCTGTATCTTTAGTTTCTTTTAGTCTAGAATCGTCCTCCATCTCATTTTCAATTTTTTTTTTTTTTGGTCCGGTTGTGGGGCCTGAACTCTGGGCCTGGGCACTGTCCCTCAGCTCTTCAGCTCAAGGCTAGCACTCTACCACTGAGCCACCTTCCCAGTCCCTCATTTTCAATTTTTAAAAGTAATATAAATGTGGGTTTTTTTTTTTTTGCCAGTCCTGGGGCTTGAACTCAGGTTCTGGGCATTGTCCTTGAGTTTCTTTTGCTCAAGGCTAACACTCTACCATCTGAATCACAGCACCCCATTTGGCTTTTTCTGTTTACGTGGTACTGAGGAATTGAACCCAGAGCTTCATACATGCTAGGCAAACACTCTACCACTAAGCAATAGTCCAAGCCATGTTGTATACTTTCTATGTGCCAGGTATGGGCCACTGAGAGAGAAACACAGGTGTTTGTCATTTTGTTATGTTTTGCTTTTGTTCCAGTCCAGGGCTTGTATGCTGTCTCTGAGCTTTTCTTCCACAAGGCTATTGCTCTACCTCTTGAGCCACAGCTCAACTTCTGGATTTTTTTTGGTAATTAGTTGGAGAGAAGAGTCTCATAGACTTTCCTGCCTGGACTGGTTTTGAGCCACAATCCTCAGCTCTCAGCTTCCTAGTTAGCTAGGATTACAGGCATGAGCCAACGGTGCCTGACAATAACTGTTTTTCTTTAAAGAAGTTCTCAAGCTCAGGGCAGGAAGAAGATGAGCCATTTGCCCAAGCTAAGTAGGTAGGATAAGATCAGAAATGACAGCAGCACTCAAAAGGCACATGCGGTGAATGCCAGGGAACAGGCAGGCAGGGGTCCCAGGGAAGTACAGACGGCACTTGGTAAAAGGGTGTTAAGTCAGACCTTGAGGATGGAAGACTGCACTTGGCCATGGCTCTTGTTACTTGAGGAAAGGAAGCCACTGTCCAAACTATGAATAACTATTTATTTGGACTCCTTTTGCTTTTGAGGTAGTAACTTGTTTTGTAGCCCAAGAGGGCCTCAAATGAGCAATCTTCCTGCCTCAGTCTCCTGAAGGCTGGGATTATAAGTATGTACCAACACACCCAGTTTGTATCTGGACTTTTCAAAAAGAGAAAAATCCTACCCACATATCTTTTAATTTGAGTGTATTTTTTGTACAATAGACCCGTGGTGTCTGTCTGGTGATTATGCTTCCAAGGAGATCACCATTGAGGAGATCCTGCAAAGGCTCAGATACTTGAGAAGTTCAGCACTATACTGCACGTGAGTGCTTGATTCATTTTGAATACTACCCACCTTCTCTTAAAGCCATGCCCCCTTTCAACACCTCTCAATTTCTATGTCATCATTTAAGAACACTCACTTTTATTTTCTGGGGGAGATGGAATTTGACAAAATTAAGGATATCACACAACTGACATGATCTCAGGAATGAGGGAGTGTCTCCTCCTCCACTGAGCTAAGGTTGCACATGATGGATTTTGGGGGGTTTTCTTTGTTGTGGTGTTTTTTGTTTTTTTTTGCTTTGAAATTTCTTTTGGTTTTAGTTGCTTTTAGTTGCTTATGTATTTGATCATGCTTTGTCAAAACTGTGTGTAAGAAATCTGTGGATAAGATAGGCTTACCTTTTCAATTTTATTTATTTGTTGCTGGTGATCTCTTGCTGTGCCTATTTTGTAAATTAAACTTCATCACAGAGGTGTATGTACAGGAAAAAAAGGGTAAATCGGTGTCAGGTATTCACTGGGGGTGTTGGAATACATACCATATCTGTAAGCATGGAGGCTGGTAACAGGAGAGGCAGCAGGAATGTATTCTAGTGAGGAAAGGAGTAGAGTAAAACAAAAAGGAGGAAACTTGCAGGGAATGAGGGGAAAAAAGGGACACCTAGTAGGCTATAGCATGACAAAAGCCAAGGTAATTTGCCCCAAACCGCTACTGACTTCTAGAATTTTCCTTTCCTGTGGGAGGAGACAAAGGGATTGAACAGAATAAACAGGGAGGGGAATTTCCTTTTGACTTTCTACAATTTAGCTTTTGGTAATTTTTTAACTAGATGCCTATTTCAAAGTGTTTCAAAAAGTAATTAACTCACACTTTCAAAAAATATGTAGTATGAAAACACGCTCCCGATAAGGTTAATAAAACTAAAACGAATATACTGAGACCTTTTAAGAGGGCAAAAATACCACAAGTATTCAGTGTTCATGCAGGGCTAAACGATTGGTTGTATTTTAAAATCTCTGCTGGGCCTTGTGTTAAAGGTTTTGTGACATGATCATCTAATACCTGTATAGATTCTGTATTACAAATGAGGAAATGGAGGCACTAGGGAGGAAAGGTAACTGGCTTGGACCATATGCTGGTAGCTTACACTTGAGGATTACAGTTCAAAGCCAGCCCAGGCAGAAAAGTTTATGAGACTTTTATCTCCAAGTAACCACTGAAAGGCCAGAAGTGGAGCTATGGCTCAAGTGATAGAAACATGGTCTTGAGCAAAAAACTTCAGGGAGTAAAGTACTATGTGATTTTTTTGTTCCATATCTATGTTCCTCCCCTACAGTATAACCCCTGTTTTCACTCTATTTGATTCCGGTGCCCTACATCTTTTATATACGTTTTTCTAATTTGGGGAGGGGAAGGGAAATAACAAAATGCTGAAATAAGGATACAGGCTGACCCATTGTAACAATAAGATGTACACCATATTGAAAACAAACTTTACAACTTTGTGGGGAGGGAGGAAGGAGTTGGGAAGGTGGGGCAGGAAGGGATGGTAGGGGGAAAATAAGGGAAAGGTAACAATGCTCGATAGAAAATGTACTCATTACCTTATCATGTAACTGTAACCCCTCTGTACAGAATCTTTACAATAAAAAAAATATTTAAAAAAAGAAAAAACCTCAGGGACAGCATCCAGGCCCTGAGGTCAAGCCCTAGTACTGATTACCTCCCATAAAAAGAAAAGAAAGGAATGAAAGGAAAGGAAGGGAGAATGAAGGAAGGAAGGAAGGAAGAAAGGGCATGCTACTAGCTAGCAGTCCGGTCAGAGTCATCTGCAGTCATACGTGTCAGAGCTGTACTATGAATTACCTTGTTAACTGCATTAGAAGAGATCAGGAGATGGATGGTTCAGGAAATGTAACAGGAGCTAGGATCCTCCCACAGTTAATCAGAGGAAACTTTGGAAATGTCAAACCTTAATCTGTGAGAGACAGCTGGTGCTGAGAAGGGAACAGGTAAGGGACACGATTCCACATGCTGGAAAGGAATGGGCAAAGGAGGTGCTATCCTTTGAGTTATGTAGCAAAGGGAGATGACAGCTACTGTCACAAGTCTGCATTGGGCTCTGCTGATTGATGGTGCTCGTGTGGTCAGGGGCTTGGAGCCTGGTGACTGAAGCAGGGAGGAATGCTTTGAGTAGGGCGGAGGAAACCAATTCCAAAGGAGGCTGTGAGAAGGCAGGCCTGGTCCAGGGCCTTGCCAGCAGATTTGGGGGCAGGAATTAGAAGTAATGGATGAATCTGAACAATGCCATGGAGAATGAAGCAGGTAATTCAGTCTTCTGGTTATATTTGGGGAAGAGAGAGATCAAAGGTCACTGTCAAGTCACCAAAGGTCTGAAAGAGAGAGAAAATGGTCATGTGACAAGAGAAACTGAAGGAAAGGTGGCCCATTTTGGAATGTGAGGGTAGATTAAGATTTAAACTATAAACCTTAATTGGAAAGATAACATGAATTGTTTATTCAAAGTAGTGTTTTGGGGGGTTTTTTGTTTTGTTTTGTTTTGTTTTTCCAAACTGGCCATGCCTAAGCATTACTTGAGGAGCTGTTAAAGAGAAAAAGCTTTGTAAAGCCACTAGAAGAGTGGACTTGATGTGGAAGAAAAGAATTGGAGGCAACCGATGGAACAACAAACTTAAGAATAAACATAATACGTATATGCAAAGGCTGAAAGTATTGCTGAAATACATAAAATTGAGTGTTCCTTGGTATTGGAAAGGAT
The DNA here is from genome assembly GCF_024711535.1 of Dipodomys merriami. NCBI lineage: Eukaryota > Metazoa > Chordata > Mammalia > Rodentia > Heteromyidae > Dipodomys > Dipodomys merriami. The sequence goes on from NW_027205256.1 coordinate 13,387, forward strand.
GGTTCAATATCTTGATATCAATTATCCAAAGTTTATATAAATTTAAAACAACCCTTGCTCCTCCACCTCCTGAGCAAAGGAATACCACAGACAGTCATGAAGGGAATTTGTACAAGCCTGTGGAAGCTGGGCATCAGTGGTTCACCCCTATAATCCTATCTATCTCAGGCTGAGATCTGAGGATTGCAATTTGAAGCCAGCCTGGGCAGGAAAGTCAATGAAACTCTCATTTCCAGTTAGCCACCATAAAGCCAGAAGTAGACCCGTGTGTGTGACTCAAGTGGTACAGTACTACCTTGAGCAAAAAAGCTCAGGGACAGTGCCCAGAGGGCTTGAGTTCAAGCCCCAGGTCCAGCTGGGGATAAAAAAAAAAAGTCTATGGTAATACACATGGAGGTTTGTGCATAGTGTTAGGTCTTCCCTGGGGGAACACGCTTTCCCCCTTCCTCTTCACCAGCCTGAAACCAGCAATTACCTGACTGACAATCACCAGACCAAGTCAGCAAAGCATCCAGGCTCTGAGGTCATTTCCTCATCTGTTGAGGTATTTTCTGAACCACCCTGGACATGCCTCTCTCAGACAGTGAGAGGCTCTCCAGGTATTACTTCTACATCCGCCCTGGTGCCATCTCCCATCTTTATATAATCTGGTCCAGCACAAGTTCCCTTCTCTCTTTCTCTCCTTCCTTCCCCTCTATCTCGCATGCCTCCATCTCTTGGGAACCCACAGTTTGCTCTCCCCTTCAATAAACTCTTTTTCTGCCTGAACCATGTGACAGTTTCCTTTCCAGTGAACCTTACATATATGTAGAGGGCAGTATATCAAGCCAGCAGAGCAAAGATGGACTTCTTCGAAAGGAGGGATGGGACGATCAGATGGCCATTTGGGAAAAGATAAACAGAGACCCGCTTTATCTCACACCACACGTCAGGCTAAATAATAAATATATCAGATCCAAATATAAAGCAATTGAACCAAGTCCTAAAGATGAGTGAATTCAGGTCAAATTTCTGCTGCTATGGCTCTGAATCCTGAGCAGATAAATTCTGGAAGAGCTGCTGTCATGTCCAGGAGGAGCAAGTACAGTGGTTTCTTTTCTACCCAGCAAGAGAGAGGAAGAAGGAACTCTTAACTCTTCATACTCTCCCAGAGATCTAGCCCTTGGGGGCTATACTGGGGTTAACCTGACACCCTGATTTTCTTTCTCTATCTCTCCTGGGATCATCTCTGTCAGGACCCCCCTAAATGTTACCATTACAAGCTACCCTTCTCTCATGGGGGATTCCGAGACACTGAATCAGGCAAGTTTAATTACCATGTTTTCTAATTTCTCTATGCATTTCTCCATCATTCATGGCTAGCGGTTACCTAGTATTAATAGGGTTGAATCTTGGGATTCTTGCATCTTTATGATTCTCATATGAACAGCCTTCCTATGCTTTTTCCTTTTGAGGCAAGATTTTTCTATTTTAAGAACTTTCCAATGTCAAAGATTTTGGTAAGCTCTTGGTTATTTTGTTATGACATTCCTCCCATTTATTCCTGATATCCTTTGAGCCTTACAGCAATTGCAGGGGCTAGCCAGAGCAGGTGGAATTATCCCCCACTTAATTGATGGGGAAACTGACTCATCAGAGAGTCCTTGGCCAGGGTGCAGTGGCTGCAGGAAGAATTAGGTTCCTTTCTCTAAGTGTGGTATGTGGTGCTGTCCCACTGCTCTAACAGGAAGTCAGCCTTGATGGCAGCTTTGGGGATTGTGGGAGAAATAAAAAGTTTCCCTGTACAAATTAAAATTTCTTAAATATTTGAGTCTAAGTTTCCTGTTCTGTAATAAATAAATAAATAAATAAATAGAGGAAGTTGAGCTACATGGCTTGGTGAGTTCTCCTTCTAATCTTATTATCTTCTGATCTGGTCACTGACACCCAAAGAGAGATATGATACTTTGGGGCATTCATTGTCTTTATCCTTAAGGTCTATATATGTATTAAAGGTGGGAGCAGGGTGGGGTGGCTAGGTTATTCGGTCCCAGGTATGACATTCTCTAGGATGAATGCTTATGCCAGCTACTCATCAGGGTCATTTCTCCCCTAGACTTTGTCAGATTGTGAATGAAGGGCTTGAGTCTCAACAAGCTTCTCTCCAGTGAAAAGCAACCAGTCACACAGAACTATAAAAAGCCCAAGCCCCTCACTTTCCTGGCTGGGGAGATCAAGGTAGCTACCAGGACTTCCTTTTGGTAGGGAGCTGTAAACCATGAGCCATGAGAGATGTAAAAGCAACCTAAAATGGAAGAAAAGCTCACAGGGTCTAAGGAGAAAACCTCATGCACTTTCCAAGTTACAAGTAACCAGCCTTTGTGGCCACGGACATCATAAAATCTCACCAAAACAAAAGATGTTTGTTTTTTTTTTTTTGAGTACTCAACTGACTAAGGATTCATGATAGGTGCATGGGTGGCTAGCAAATACATGTAAACCAGCAGGTCTTTAACTTACCTACTCAAGCCAGTAAAAATCTAATTCAGTAAACTTCCCCCAGCCTTAGGACATGGACTCTGCCCCAGGAGCTGGTCTTGAGGGACTGGGTACCCTTGCACCTTTTATCCTTGCAGCCAGCTTGGAATCCAGGGAGGGCATCAAGGATGCTTACTGTAACAAGTCTCTACCTGATGAGACAAAGGACTCTTGGACCACATGACACCACCCATGACACCACTTCTGACCCTGTCTGTGGCTTGGGACTGTCTTAATCATACATACTTACACTCCCTGTCCCCAATTCTCCCTATTTAACTGAAGTCTGTACCCAGGAAGAGAAATGAAGATGCTCTGAAGTGCTGCTTTCCTATGGCCGATGCCACATATTCTCCTTTCTCTGCCATATTTCTTTGCTAATAAACTTCCTTACCACTGTTGCTATGCTTTTATCTTGCCTGAATTCTTCTCTTTCTGGATGCAAGGACCCAGGATGATTAGCTTCACTGACTTTGTGGTAACATCACAGCCCCTGCAGACAGCATTAGTGGATTGCAGCTCACATCTAAGCTTAGTCAGAGCTTCATAATCTCACTTAGCTCTGTATTTTCAGAAGCAATTAAAACTTGATTAAAGTCAAGACAGGGATAAACTGTTTTCCTGGGATATGACT
>NW_027205257.1:0-16531 GCF_024711535.1 Dipodomys merriami
CTCCTAGAATTAGTGTCCTAGTAAGTAAATTGGAAGATGTATGTATATAGCCTTTTGTTACCTAGAATTGGTAATCATGTTGGATTCTTGGTTTTGGTAGTCTCATCCCAGATTCAAGGGTAGGGGACATAGACCTCACTTCAGATGGGAGAAGCAGCCTGATGTCACATTTATCTTTCATCTATTCCACACTAGTTTTATAGGTCAGTCAGTAGGCATTAACATTTTTATTCCAGAATTATCTTGTTTTCTCCATTAACATGAACCTAGGAAATGATTTTTCACTTAAAAGTTTTCCATGACCTTTTTTTTTTTTTTAAATGGTTTAGTGCTGGTCCTGGAGCTTGAACTTGGGGCTTGAGTAATGTTCCTGAGCTGTTTTTGCTCAAGGATAGTGCTCTTTCACTTGAACTTCAGCTCTCTTTGTGGCTTTTGGTGGCAAATTGGAGATAAGAATCACACAGACTTTACTATATGGGTTGGTTTTGAACCACAGTCTTTAGATCTCAGCCTCATAGCTAGGATTTACATGAGCCATAGGTGTCTAGCTTCTATGACTTTTTAGCTGGTTAATTTAAGGTTTTCTACTTTGAGTTAATTAATGATTTCTTAAATTGCTTGTAGAAAATTTCCCATTGTATACAGGTTTCTGCCCAAATTGTTTAGCTTAGTTTTTCAAGACTGTCTCTGTTTTTCCAATCTACACTTGACTAATACGGCTTTCTGTGTTATCTTCCTAGCCACCTCCTGTTGTCTTTCATGTTTCAGGTTTCATGTTGGATGTCACTTACTCTGTGAAACCCTTTGAGTGTCTTAATGTAATGTCACTTGTTCCTCTCTTGGTTCATGTTTATCTTCTGTTATTAGAATAGATGTGACTTCTGCCAAGTCAAGGACTGCATCCTACATCATCTGTCAATGTTGTTTGGCCCCTTGTTATACATTCAGAAAACTTGCTAGTGTTATTTTTGGGCTTTTTGGAGTGGCTGGGTGATTGAAAACAACTTACATTTGCTAGAAATTTCTAAAAGTTTGAATGAGTTACTGGGTTTCTCCAATATCCATAGCCAAAGAGTCATTTCCCTCCCTCCCCCAAGGGTTGATTACTTCTTTTCTTTTTTTTTTTGGTCTGAGATCTGGATTTGAACTCAGTACCTGTTGCTTTAGCTGATTAGCTAGTGCTCTAGCAATGGATCCATGTCTCCAGCACCCGAGTAATTTTTTTTTTTCAGAAAATTACACTTAGAGATGCTTTAAAAAAGAGAGAGATTTAGCTTTTTTTACTTAGGTTAAAACATATAAAGCAGTACCCCAAAACCTATGTTTGAAATGTTATTGTCATGTGCCAGAAAATCTAGGATAGTAAGTTACTACACTGAAAACAAGCTTTGATAAGATTAAAGGCTGGAAGTATAAAACAAATCAGAATGGTATTGTTTCTGATTGTGACATTTTAAAGCTTAATTTTGGCTGTGAAATATTTCACATGACAGATTTCATTCCAGCCTGTTCCATTCTGGTCAGAAACAGTTGCACTGTGTGAAAGGGCTGGGGGCAGCACGGCATGCTGAAATGGGTCAGTGAGTGCTCAGATGAAAGAGAAAACACTTTTAAAGAGCCTTTATTTATTGTTGGCATAATAATACAAAATAATTGTAAGCTTGAATCTGTCACCATGTTCTTGCTTCCTCCTTCATCTCTCAAATGCTTTGCCAAATCAACCACATCAACAGATTTTATAGAAAATAGATGGCTGTTTTAAGTTGTTCTGTTAGCTATTATTCTTAAGAAGCCTCTTTAGAAAGTCTCTCTTTTTTTCTTGTTTTCCAAAAGGACATAAATCTTCTTTGTACTGCTCTAAGAATCTACATGGATGCTTAAGAGAGCAGGCAGCATGTTCTACTTCAGTGAGTGATAAAGTACAATCACTTAGTTTTCAGCTGAGCTGAAGGAAGAACTCTGTCCTGCTGTTGTTTTAAAAGATGATTTTATTACTGTCGGGACAGATAACAAGCTGAAATTTTCTAAGAGCAATAAATGATAAGTTGGATTTTTGCCTGTGGTTCCTAAACAATGTATTTATGTTGTGGAGTTAAGGTCTCTCTCTCTCTCTCTCTCTCTCTCTCTCTCTCTCTCTCTCTCTCTCTCTCTCTCTCTCTCCTCTTCTACTCTCTCAGTCTCTCTATCTCATTCTCTCACTCTCACTCTCAATCTCTCTCTCTCTCACCCTCCCTCCTTCCCTCTCTTCCTCCCTCCCTCCCTCCCATCCCTACCTCTTTTTCCTGTCAATGAAACAGAAAGGCATAAGGCTTTTCCAAACCCTGTAACAACTTTGTCCTCCAATTTGTACTGTTATCTAGGGTGGGATGGGCTTTTTATCAGTCACCATGGAAATTGATCAAGGTACTATTGTTCTTCGGGCTATTTGGAGTAACTTAAGTAAAATATGACTAACATATCTAGTCTTATTCTTTATAGATGCATTTTTTTCTTATTTACTGGAGAATAGAGTGTCTATATTACACTTTTATTAGGCCAAACATTCTATTCAGCTGGAGAGTATCCTGGCCAAGAAACATTAATGAAAATTATTCTGGATATGCATAATTCCATTGGTTTGTGATTTGGTTTGTCAGCTTGATTGTGCTTGTATATTTTCCATTTACCTAACTGGTGATAGAGAAGAACTGGTCATAGAAATTAAGGAATGATTTTATTTCTTCATATTATTGCGAAGTAAAATGTGAGCTAAATGGTGATGTCAGTCATAAAAGTTGAATGCTTTTGTAAGCAATTAAGGCAATTAAATATTAAGATATTATAGATATCTAATAACACATTTTCCCAAATGACCTCTGTAGTTACAGTAGGGATGGATTTAGATTTATAGTTTTTTAAGGAGTTTTTCCCATTTCTGGAGGATGCTGTGAGCAGGAGTTACCTGGGGGAGTTACTTGATGCTGATAGATGAATAAAAAAATTAATGTTAACAATTGAAGTGAACGCTTGATAAGAAATGTTCTCATTATCTTGCCCAGGTAATTGTAACCCCTCTGTACAGTATTTTCACAATAAAAAAAAGAAAAAAAATTGAAGTGGGGGGCTGGAAAGATGGCTCAGTGGTAGAGTGCTTGCCTTGTATGCATGAGGCCTGATTTGATTTGATTCCTTAGTACCACATAAACAGAAAAAGCTGGAAGTGGCACTGTGGCTCAAGTGGTGGAGCGCTCGCCTTGAGCTGAAGAGCTGAGGGACAGCACCTAGGCCAAGTTCAGGCCCCACGACTGACCACCCCCCCCAAAAAAATTGAAGTGAGGCTCACAGTGATACAACACAGCGATTGCATTATGAAAACTTTATTCTATTTTTGAGGTCTGACCTTGATTGAAAACTCATAATAGGAACTTAGATGACTAAGGTTTTCTCTTGGTTATCAATTGTGTACATTTATTTTAGAAATGTACTGAGTACTTAGCATATATACTTTTCTGGATCCTGGAGATATAGTGGTAAAAAGTGGAAGAGGCATAATAAACACACATTTTTAGGTTGTGATAAAAATTATGGAAATGAATAAAGTAGTGAAAAATAAATAAAAAGTGATAAGAGGTGCTCTTTTTGATAAGGTTGTCTGAGATGGGATCTCTGAAGATACCACATTTGAGTAAAGATCTGAATGAACTGAGAAACTAGGGTATTTGAAGAACAAAAGGTATGTCAATTTGTATTACCTGAAGAATAGGGGGAAATGTCAGTGTGACTACAGTTGATTAAAGGAGAGACTGCCAGGTGCTTTGTCATGTAGAGCCTTGTAAGTTATAGTGGAAATTTGGAATTTTGTTTTTATTTCTCTATTTTTGGTTTAATGTGGTGGAATTTTGGCCAGGATGGTGACCTAATACAATTTTCTTGTTGAAAGGATCTGTTCTTACTATAGAAAATAAACTGTGGGAAAATAAGAATGAGAACAGGGAGACTAACTCATGACAAATACAGGAATATAGACTAAAGATGACAGCTTGGAGTATGGTGATAGAGATAGTGATAAGGTCTTAGGTTCTAAAAATGTGTGAAAGATGAGAATTGATGAAGTGAGTATGGATGACAAACAGGGATAGTTACTTGGTATTTTCTTTTGTGTAGTAATCTACACATAGGATTTAGCATTTTAGCCATTTGTAAATGTACAGATCATTGCATCAAGTATATGTACATTGTTGTGTAATCCCCACTTCTGTCAGTTTTCAGAACATTTTATTATCCTAAACTGAAACTTGAAATTTATTAAAGAATACTTCTCCTTTTCCCTCTTACTCCCCAGGCCTTGGTAGCCACCGATCTCTTCTATATGAATTGACTATGTATGTCATATAATGGAGTCTTTGCATATTTTCCCCCTCATGCCTGGCTTATTTCACTTAACAAAAAATGTCTTCAATCTTTTTTTTTTTAATTTTTATTTATTTTTTATTGTGAAAATACTGTACAGAGGGGTTACAATTAGATGGGAAAGATGAGTACATTTCTTATCAAGCATTGTAGCCTCCTCCTTTGTTTCCCCTTTCCATCCCTTCCCATCCTCTTGTAAAGTTCATTTTCAACATAACGACTTGTACTTCTCATTGTTGCAACGGGTCCACCTGTATCCTTATTTAAACGACTTGTTTTTCCCCTTCCCCTCCACAAATTATACCGACATCAAATACAGTGAAAGCAGGGGTTATACTGTGGGGGAGCAACATACAAAGCAACAAAGAAATAATCTTATAAATGCATTAGAAACAATCACATGAAAGAAAAAAAAACATTTGAATACATATCTTAGGGTTCATTTCCCTAACATCACCTTATCTGACCTTTTCTGCTTGAATGTCTTCAATCTTTAGCTAAGTTGAATTTATTTTTCTTTTTAGGTTCTTGGTTTTGGTTATTCCAACTGTGTAAATGATAGTGATATTTCCCAAGAAGACTTCTGAAGGATAGATTAGAAGTTAAAAAATATGTGTATATATAAAAAGTTATGTGTCCAGTAAACACTGAATGAATGAATATATGTTGATTGAGTAAGTCACAGCTCAAAGTGAAGTTGGGTCCTGGGGATTTAAACTTGGGTGTCATCAGAGTATAGGTGGCATTTGAGGCCATAGAACTGAATAAGATGACCTTGGAAGGAAAATAGAGAAACTGGTCTTTTAGATATTTGTACCTTTCAAAGTTGTGCTAAAAGAAGATATATTCTACAATTAATATTAACTTGCTAAGTCTATGGTTTTAAAAGATGACATTGGTTTAAATGTTTTAATTTGTATAGTATGTTGGCTTTAAGCAGTTGTTTACTTGTTATTCTGTTAATCAGTGTCCTTATTTCTTTGACTTAAAATAGTGATTAGCTTTGTTCTTTCAGAACTCCCCTAAGGAATTAAAAAAACTGTATCAAAATGAATTGGATATTGATTAGAATAATTATTTCCAAAAACTACACAAAATAGAATTTAGAAAAAAGGTTTTAGTGTTATTATAAAGATGGTGTTCAGAGGGGCTACAATTATGTAAATCAGATAAAGAGTATATTTATTTTTGAACAATGTCACCACTTCCCTCACTCTAAAATTCACATTTTTATCATGGTTAGAGACAATTAAAAAATTCATGAATGCCCATGATAAGCTATAGAGGGGCCTGTTTATGAGCAGAGTATTTTAGTGAGCAAACCAGCTGTGCAATGTGGCACCTATCCAGGGAAGGATGTTTTGGGAAAAAATTGTTGTTTTTTTTTTTTTTAAACTGCAGAAAGACTTTTTAGATCAACCACTCTTTTCTTTTCTGAGGTATTAAGTTTCAAAAGATGAATCTAACCACTGGTGGGGTGAAATGGGGTTGAGGAAATATGTGGAACAAAAGGGATATTTACAGGGATACAGGGATAGAACTTTCCTTACACACTGGTCAGTAGGCACTTGATCCAGTACGTAAGTAGAAAATCTGAGTGATACTTGTTTTTGTTTTTTTCCTTCCTTTCTTTTAGTGAAAATTGTTTGGCTTGATTAGTTCCCAATTTTGTCTTAACAATAATGGCTCCATGGAACTTGTGAGTTTCAGTGTTTTTTAAAAAGAACTTTTCCCATTAAAAGTAGTACATAATTTAAAAATCAGATCTTTGCAAAAAGTAGTCAGGTAGTACAAGTTGTTTCTATAATAGAGTAAAAAAACAGAATTTGGTTTCACGTTACTGAAGGATGTTATAATTAATCAAAGAAAAGGGAAAATGTGAGAAAGTATAGAGCTTACTAAATGTCATTTTTTAAAGGAGGAATTTGAAGTTAGGAAAGAATAGTCTTGCTTAGAAACAAGTCCTATAAATGGAACTTGAGTAGCTAACATCTGCCTCTCACAAAATCTCCTGCAAGGCTTCTACTTTCCCTTGTAGTCCTTGAGTGAGGGCTCTGACATTTTCATATTTGTTATGGAAATGCTGTGATAATATAAATGATGCTTTATTTTTGTTTTTATGTTTTTTTTTTTTTTTGTCGGTTGTGGGGGCTGAACTCTGGGCCTGGGTGCTGTCCCTCAGCTCTTCAGCTCAAGGCTAGCGCCCTACTACTTAAGCCACAGTGCCACTTCCGGCTATTTTTTGCTTATGTGGTGCTGAGGAATCGAACCCAGGGCCTCATGCATGCAAGGCAAGCACTCTACCACTCTCACACTGTTAAGTGTGAGTCTTATGAAGCTCTGCAGGAAATATGACACATGTGGTAGTAGATCTAAGGTGGCAGAGAAGGGTATTGCTTAGGCTCACAGAGTAGAGATGGGCAGATAATCTTTTGATGACTATTGGCTTTAGCTCTGTCAGAGTTAGATTAACCAGTTGTATCACATAGCTTGTGGTTTTATGATTTAGTTTGTGAAACTGAAGAACCTTTGGGAGAAACTCTCTGGCCCATCATTTTTTCTAACTTTTTTCATAATAGGTACTTGCTTTGATTAATTAAATTATTTAATTTATCTTTATATAGTCTCTTGGTTCCATCATTAGAATGAAAACTCTTGGGAGAGCTTGGACTGTGTTGGAAAGGGCTCAGTGTGAAGGAATATATATGAAGGTAACAGAAGACCAACCAAGTGGCAGCTGGGGTGGGAGGGGCAGTCTGCCTTGGAGGCCATGTCATGGAATTTGGACAGTGGGACAGATTTGCTTAAAACTCACCTGCATGAAGGAATAAGGAAGTTGGAGTGGACACAGGAAAACAGTTTAGTGTGTGATAATAACATAAACAGAAGAGTATATTGATGACTTGGGCTGCTGTGTTGGCAATGGAAATGGAGAATGAGGTCCCATTGGTGTGTCTTAGTTACTGGATGAGATCTGGAAAGAGGAGAGGAAAGGGTCCAGGGTAACCTCTATCCCAAGTTTAATTATACAACAGAGTAGAAGTCACTAAGGCAATATTTTTCCTAGTATATTTGAAAAACATTCTGCACATTTTCATGTTTAGTACACAGTTGTTTGTGCATATATGTCAAACTTGTCTAGTCAACTTTTGGTCAGTATCAAAAGGCAAGATACTTGATGAATAGATGTTGTTTTACCTACTTATAGTGTAATAGTTTTGCTTAAGGTTTACAAATTACACCACCATGCCAAACTTATTGAATGCAGTGGGTCTCTTTAACTTTGTGCGGGCTGGCCTTGAATTTACATCTTTCTAGTCTTTATTTTCTGAATAGCTGGGATTACCAGTGTGAGCTATTCTTGGTACTTATGCCTACTGTAGATTTTAGCATATTCAGTATATAATTTTCTTTCCTTAGGTCATGAACTTCTACCTTTTCACCTAAAAGAAGTACATTATATTTTCTCTGGCATATCTGAATTGCCTGTAGCATTACTCTTGTCCTTTGGGTCTGTTATGTAAAGTAAGGGTTATTAAAATGCAAGAACCATACTGCCAGTAAAAGAGAATGTTGCTGGTGATCACTGGGTGGGTAGCAAAGATATGCTGGAGAAAGGAATGTTTCGTACATAGAGGGAGTCAGGATGAGATGGTGTTAGGATGGTGTCAGGTTTTTATTGAACTGTTCAGGTGATGTGTAACTTAAAACTTGTGAGTTCATTTCTGGAATTTTACATTTAATATCTTTAGACTGTAGTAGACTATAAATAATTGAAACTGTAAAAAGAGGCTTAGATAAGGGAGAAATAATATATTTCAATGTGTGTGTGTGTGTGTGTGTGTGTGTGTGTGTGTGTGTGTGTGTGTGTGTGTGTGTGTGTGTGTGTGTGTGTGTGCTAGTCCTGGGGCTTGAACTCAGGGCCTGGGTACTATCCCTGAGCTTTTGTGCTCAAAGCTAGCACTCCCCATTTGAGCCATAGTTCCACTCTGACTTTTTGTTGGTTCATTGGAGTCAAGAGTCTCCTGGATTTTCCTTCCAGGATGGCTTCAAAGCTTGATCCTCAGAACTCAGCCTCTTGAGTAGGATTATAGGGTAAGCCACTAATGCCTGGCTTTAATTTAATTGTTGATGATACCTCATTGTATGGATAAATTACATTGTATTTATCCATTTCATCAGTTGGTAGACATATAAATTTTTCTACTGCTTGGTTATTATGAAGTATTATTAACATTTGTATAAAGCTTTTTAAAAATTTTAATTTTTTTATTGTAAAAATACTGTACAGAGGGGTTACAGTTACATGAGCAAGGTAGAGTACATTTCCTATCAAGCATTGTTGCCTCCTCCTTTGTTTTTCCCCTATCATCCCTTCCCTTCTACCTCTACAACTACACTCCACACTCCCCCACCTTTCCTAAATTGTAAAGTTAGTTTTTTGACATAGTGTCTTGTAGATGTCTTGTAGATCTCATTGTTACAATGTGTCTTGTAGATCTCATTGTTACAATGGGTCAACCTGTATCCCTATTTAAGCATTTTGTTTTTTCCTTCCCCTCCCCAAATTAGAGAAGTGCATTGTATAAAGCTTTTGTGTGGACATTTGATTCCATTCTCTTGGCTTTATACCTACCAGTTGAATTGCTTGGTCATATGAAAGTACCATTTGCCTGTTTGAGAAATGGCCAAACTGTTTTCCACTGCGGCTGAGCCCTTTTATTTCTCCATTTATCTTCACCAACACTTAAGTTTTGTCTTTTGGATTATTGTCATCCTTGTGGGTAGAAGTGGTGTCTCATGGTTTTGATTTGCTGTTCTTAGCAGCTTTCATTGTAAGGATCCCAAGAGAGAAGAGATGAACTGCCATTTACTTGTATTTTAGGCATTTTTAAAGGCTTTAAGATTCTCCTTTAGCAAATAATAATTGAAACATTTTATTTTATACTTTGAAGTTCAGTACATTCAAAGTACCTCAAAAATAATTCCAACAAAACCCTCAATTTGTTTTCAAGTTTTCCTTTCCCTTAAAATGTAGTTGTCATCTTTGGCCCCTAAACAACATAGCTGAGAATATCTGAATGATTATGGACAAATACAGTTGAATAATCCAAGGTGGTGCTATATGTGAGACTTTGTTTACTCAGGGGTAAACAAACCCTAGCTTCCAGCTGTGGGGAAAGCAGTTATGTGTTTGTTTATATATAAGAAAGAATGTGCCAAATGCAGCAGTTGGTGAGCACAAACAAACTGTGTTATTATCAGAGCAGAGAAATTAATCCCAGTTCTGGGAAGGCTGTGAAGAAAAGTTTCATTAGCCCTTCCTAACTGATCAGGATTGGACCTCATGACCATGTTTTAGCTGCAGGATGGCTAGGCAAGTGTAGAATGACATTTCTCAACGTCATAGTGAGGTTAGATCTGTGTATGAAGAGGAGGTGTGGTTAAGGGTTACTGTTGGCCAGTGACTGGCAGTAACCATCAGTCCAGCTACAGATGGTAATGTCCTCTGGCTCAAAGAAGAGATCAATTCAAGAGACAGATTAAAGGGAGGAAGCTTGAAGATGACTCCCAGTTTTGGTGGTGAGTGAAAAGATAATGATGTCATTTACCAAAATGAATTTCCCAATCTGCAACAGATTGTATCCTTACTCTCTTATTGAGTTTTGTACTTGAATCTAAAGCTTAATGGCTTGGATTTTGTAATCCCACTTTCAAGTCACTAAACCCACTGGAAAATGAAGGAGGCAATTGGAGGCAGGACAGAGGTTTTAAAATCCTACTTCTAGGACCTGAGCCATCTTGCTACATTAGAATCACCTAGGAGCTTGCTAAGTCAAAATCTCTGGGAACTTGTATTTTTAGGCTGAGGTTTGAGCATCACTTTTGCTAACTAGCTCTCCAAGTGGTTCTGATCCCAGAGCTACTAGCTAGGCTGGGCATTTTGAGTAGGAAAAGCATGGTCTTTGGATTCAGGAAAATCTGATTTTGTGTCCCATCTCATCACTTATTAACCATATGTACTTGGGCAAGGCACTTGACCTCAGCTTAGGTTTATCATCTGTGGAAATGTGTAATAATAAAAATAATAGCTACTTTACAGAGCTTTGATGATAATATATATATGTAATAAAATGCCTGGCACTAGTAGGAAGACTTCAGTACCTGTTATTATCATATGTGTCAGCCTATATTAAGTATTGTGCTTATGATTTAGCATAGAAACATAGGTGTCTGCTTTTTGAAAACTTGTTTTTCCAGATAAAATTTAAAAAAATCCCCATATATTAATTATATGGGAGAGGGGAGATTTTACTGTTATATTTCCACTCATGTGTATAGTGTATTAAATGAGCTTCATTTTCCCTCTTCCCCTCTTCCTAAAACAATTTCAACAGGTTTCTTTGTTCTGATTTCAAATACTGCAATCTACTTTCCATAATAATCCTCATTTACTCTCCTTTGAGCCTTACCACAAGTATCTCCATTTCACAACAGAGCCTGAGAAACAAACTCTATATAACTAAAACAAAAAGAAAATAAGAAGCAGAATATAGTAAATTGCTCTTTTGCCTGCTATCTATTGTAAGCAATAGCTGATTTCCTTTTGGCCCAATGAGATAATCTTCTAGGTTTGAGCATATGATCTTTCATTTTCTTAACTGCATTTTTGGCTATATTTGTGCTGTGGAATCTGTATAAATTTATACCTTAAAACCTTAAACTCTAAATACAATTTCTGTGCAATATGTTAGTTATTATTTAATAGGTCTTAAAAAAAAGACCTCTGATCTCATATAAAATCTTAAACTAGACATGGTTCTTACTCTTAAAGCAACCTGAAAAAAAAAAAAAACCCAGACAATATCAATGCACACTAAGTGTGCATTAAGGATCATTTTGTTATTCTCAAAGTTTATGTCATGTAGTTGCCTGATTAGTAATTAGGATGTTACTTTGGATGGTCATTTTGTGTGGTAAATATCCACTTGCTGGGAATGAATGCTTAGCTTTTCTGCTGGATTTGTTATGATTCTTTGGACAGAACCATCGTGTAGTAGTTATTTGAAGACTGACAGCATCCTGTCTGAGCTCCCATTTCCTACATTTAAAGCTAGCTGCCTGACTCTTGGAAATTAGTCACCTTTCCATTCCTTGCTTTCTTCATTGGAGGTTATTTTATGCTCTCCTCATAGTATTGTGGTTAGGATTAAATAAATTAACATACAGTGTTTAAGGAGTGCTTATATGTAGAGAATCTCTGAAGGTCTCTCTCTTTCTCTCATTCTTTCTTGCTCTGAAATTATCATTGTCATTTATTTTATTTTATTTTATTTTTTATTTTTATGTTTTGGTCCGGTTGTGGGGCCTGAACTCTGGGCCTGGGCGCTGTCCCTCAGCTCTTCAGCTCAAGGCTAGCGCTCTACCACTTGAGCCACAGCGCCACTTCCCGGCTTTTTTCTTTTTGCTTATGTGGTGCTGAGGAATCGAACCCAGGGCTTCATGCATGCAAGGCAAGCGCTCTACCACTGAGCCACCTTCCCAGCCCCTGTCATTGTTTTTAAAACATAAGTATATGTTCTTAATCTTTATTTTACATGTAAGAAGACTGAGGCTTGAGTGATACAAGTTTTTTTTTAATGCTTCTATATGCCTTTAATATGTTGTCTTAAAAAGCCCTGAAAATAGTTAGCTTTGGTGACTTGTATGGTATTAAGTAACATTGGTTTTTCATTTATAAAAAAATTAGTTTCACTACGGCAAGATAATTTATAGATTAACTCTTTGTTTTTTAGATTAACTCCTTTTGAACTTTGAGAAGGTATTACTATTTTTTAAAAAGCTTATTAGTGTCCCTTAATTTAAAATATTACATCAGGCTAGGTATGGTGTTTTGTGCGTATAATACCAGCTACTTACTTAGGAGGCAGAGACTTGAAAGAGCTCAATTCAAGGCCAGTTCAGGCCAGAAAGTTACTGAGAACCCATCTTAACATACAAGCCAGTTAGAGTGGTTCATAGCTATATATCCAGGTATATGAGAGGCAGAGCTAGAGGACTGTAGTCTGAGATAGCTCTTGGAAAGAGTGCGAGACCCTGTCTGAAAAGTATCATAAGGTTTTTATCCACCTAGCAAGTGGTAAGCTCTGAGTTCAAACCCAGTTGCATCTGTATTTTTCAAAAACTCAGAACTCAGGGCCCTGTGTTCTTGTTTGGCTGTTTTTTTTTCAAGGGTGGTATGTTACCACTTGAAGCAAACCTGTAGTCCTAAACAAATAGTATAAGCAAGGCACTAGAGGCCCACTTCTGTAATCCTAACAAGGAGGCTGAGATCTGAGGATCACTGAAGTGAGCCCAGGTAGAAAAGTTTGCTAGACTCCATTTTCAGAATAACTGGCAAGAGTGTAGAACAAGGAGTTCAATCTGTAACTGACTGTGAACAATCAATTGTGACAACTCACTACCTTCGGAAAAAGCAGGGCTGGAGGTTATCTCAAATGGCAGAATGCCAGCTGTCAGCAAAAAGTAGAGTATAAAGGGCTGAGTTCAGAACAAAACAAACAAAAGAAAAACATATACTGTATAATGAAATAGCAATTTAATAGCAATTAATGGCCCAATTGTAACTTACCTTGGCTTAAATATTGATATTTTTATATTATCCTATAAATTTATGTCATAATTGTAATAGTGGCTTAGCAGCTCTGTGTTGCTTTTGAACTTTAATTTTTATTTGCTATATTTGCATAGTTAGCTAAATATTTGGAAGTGGAACTGTTTCTCAAGTGGTAGAGTGAAAACCTTGAGCAGCAAAGCTCAAGGTCAGCACATAGTCCCTGAGTTCAAGCCCCAGGACTGGGCTTAAAGATTAAAAAAAAAAAATTCTTAAAAAGTTGAAAAAATATATTGTAGAAGGATGAAGAAGTGTTAAACTGTAGTTTAACCTGTAGTTAGACCCCAAAGCCAATTTTCTGTTAGGAATTCTTCTTTACCTACTCTTTGCTCCATGAGGATATAGATTAACATACCATACTCTCCTAATACAAAAAAAATGTATTATGATAATCTTTAGATAGATAAAAAGCAGTAAGTTGCTTTCTCCTCCCCTATGTTATTTTTATGGTTTTAGGTAGAAAGTATTATGTACCACAGGCTTTGTTTGAAATTTGCAATTAGAATCTGTAGCAATTTTGTTTTGAATAGCTCTAATGATGCTGTTGGCTGGGTTTTCCTTCTCTGTAACCTTTGACCTGTCTTAAATTTCTAGTGGTAAAGTGCAGTTTGTTGCAGTAATTCGTTCTTTCATTTGGTTCAAGGAAGTTGCTGAATTTTCTTCTGAGTAAGAGAAGTTACCCTAATTTTACATTTAATATGTATTCCTATTTTTTCCATTAATTACATGTATGTAGCAAAATTATACAACCTTTGAATTTCATTATCTGACTCTAATATGATTTTATTCAGAACTTTCTCATAAAAGTAGTTTTTCTTTTTTAATGTTAATTAAAAAGTTTTAAAAATTTATTTTGTAAAGGTGATATGCAGAGAGGTTACAGTTCCTTAGGTTAGGCACAGGGTCAGCTCTTCCCTCATTTTCTCCCATTCTTTTCCCTCCCACCCCCACTTCCAAGTTGTATAGTTTATTTCCAACATAGTATCTAATGAGTATAACTGTGGAATTAGTTCACTCTTTGTCTCACTATTTTTTGTGCTTTCCCTTTATCCTCCCCCAAACAGATAAATTTACATACAAGACAAAAAGTACAGAAATAAAAAACAGTGACAAAAGAGGAAAAACAAAAAACAAAACAAAAATTACAATAACTAAAATAAAAACTCTCTTGTTTCCAGTTCTTGTAGCTCATTTTGATAAACATCATTTTATATGATCATATGCACATAGCTTTTGAGCCTTTGTGATCTTCTCCTAAGAATATCCTTCTTTGGTCTCACTGCCCAAAGAAACATAGATTGCATGTTTTTCCTCATTTGCAGTAATTAGAAATCTACATATAGTGCTTGCTTTGGCAGCATATATACTAAAATTGGAATGATACTGAGAAGATTAGCATGGTCCCTGCTCAAGAATGATACTCACATTTGTGAAGCATTTCATATTTTTAATGGACAAGGGTCTCATATCTAAAATATACTTACAACTCAAAAAATTAAATCCCCAACAACAAATCCTCAAAGAAACAACTGCCCAATTAATAAGTGGGCTAAAGACTTAAAGATAAACTTCTCTGAAGAGGAACTAAGAATGGCCAATAGACACATGAAGAAATGCTCAACTTCTCTAGCCATAAAAGAAATGCAAATCAAAACAACATTGAGAGTCTACCTCACCCCACTTAGAATGGCTATAATCAAGAAATCTAATAACAGCAGATGCTGGGCGGGGGGGGGGGGGGGATGTTGCCAAAAAGGAACCCTACTGCATTGTTGGTGGGAGTGTAAACTTGTTCAACCACTTTGGAAAGCAGTATGGAGGTTCCTCAAAAGACTCTACATAGAGCTCCTCTATAACCCAGAAACCCCACTTTTGGGCATTTACCCTAACGATCACAAACAAGGCCATACTAAAGCTACCAGTACAGCTATGTTTATTGCAACATTATTCACCATAGCTAAGATATGGAACCAACCCAGATGGCCCTCAGTAGATGAATGGATCAAGAAAATGTGATATGTATATATATATAATATAATATATGTAATATACTGTATTATACATATATATATATATATATATAATGGAATATGCCTCCATCAGAAAGAATGATACCATCCCATTTGTTAGGAAATGAAAAGACTTGGAACAAATTATATTAAGTGAAATAAGCTAGGCCCAAAGAAACATAGGCCCCATGGTTATTTGCAATAACTAGTATATGTCTAGGACAAGCAGAAAAGGTCAAAACCTATGTACATAGGACCATATAGGATGATGCTAAGCAAAATGAACCCCAAGATAGGGACACAAGAGGTTGTATCTTTCTTGCTGTTGTTTTTAATGTATGTAAAATGTGCTATGTGATTTTTTTTTTTTGTTTCTTTTGTTGTTCTTTCTCCCTGGTAGAACTCCTGTCTTCAACATATTTGAGTCTGGTGTCCTGCATCTTGTTTATATATTTTTCTAATTGGGGAGGGAAGGGAAATAACAAGAAGCTGAAATAAGGATACAGGTTGACCCATGAGATGTACAAGAGATGTAACAATGAGATGTACAAGACACTGTGTTGAAAATGAGCTTTACAGCTTGGGGGGCAGGGAGGGAGGAGTTGGGAAGGTGGGGAGGGAAGGGATGGTAGGGGAAAAACAAAGGAGGGGGTAACAATGTTCCATAGGAAATGTACTCATTACCTTACTCATGTAACTGTAACCCCTTTGTACAGTGTCCTTACAAAAAATATATATATATTAAAAGAAAGAATGCAAAAAAAGAAATACAGGTAAACTCTATGGATGGTAAAAGACAAAAAGTTACACTTGGACATGATAAATTATACAGTCTCTACATTTTTCTTTTTAAAATAATTCTTCCTGAATTTGACTCTCACCAATTTATTTTTCCTTTTCCATTTTTTTTCTTTCAGTAAGTTATTTACCTATCACATGAGGATGAAGTGCCTAGGGCAGTGTTGGAATGGCCAGGGAGAGAAAGAGGGCTGAGCAGATGGAGCCCTGGTATTCTGAACCAGCTGCCGGACTCTGTGGATCTGATGTTCTGACCATGCCCATTCATGTTTTCTTTGCAAGATATGCTATCAGAATTATAAATTCTTTGCTTTGCAGTTTAGTTAAGGACATTCCTAAGGAATTGATGTTGGCTTTTAAGCACCTGCTCTTCATAGTACTTTATCTTTTTTGGGGGAAAGGTTCTTTAGTTACTTTTCTAGGTTCCCAGGCTTAGATTCTGGCAACAAAAAGACCAGTTGGTGTGGCAAGTAAGATGACTGTTATTTTTAGGGCTTAGTGTCTGTAAGAATCTTTTTTTTTCTTTTTGCATTTTTGTAAGCATTACCATGGTGATGAAAAGCTTTGTAACTTTCTATGCATTTGAAGACTTTATTCACTAAGAACATTGGGAAAAAAAATACAGTATAAGGATTGAATGATTTTTCTAATCTTAGATATT
>NW_027205258.1:0-16499 GCF_024711535.1 Dipodomys merriami
AGGAGCACGCTGCTATGGGCTCATGCCTGTAATGCTAGCTGAGATATAAGGATGTCTACAGTTCAGAGCCAGTGTAGGTAGAAAAGTCTCTGAGATTCTGATCCCCAATTAACCACAAAAATGTAGACATGGAGCTGTGTCTCAAGTAGTAGAGCACTAGCCTTGAGCAAAAAGCTCAAGGTAAGTGCTCAGTTCCTTAGATCAAGCCTCAGGTACAACACAAAAGGAAATGAAAACAAAAAACATCAAGGCACACTAAAAGTATATAAAGTTATCTTCAGTCTAGGTATATAAGTAATGAATGCATTTTATGTTTAGAATTAATCCCAGCACGAAGTTACCTTATCACATATATGCAAATGTTCCAATATCTGAAATTCAAAATATCTCCTTTCTCAAGTATTTTGTAGGAAGGACAGTCAATGTGTTTTAAATTTTCTATTATTAAACCATTCTTTAAATTTTTCCACATTCTATATGTCATATAATTCTTAACATTACTTAAATAGAAATAAGCAAACATCTAACTGCAGACGACATGTGCCTATTGTGCTTTCCATGCTACCAAATTCCTTAATCCTTGTCCACAGTACTAAGAAATGGGTACTACTGAAGAAGAGATTAAAAACATTTCTCTATTTCAGGTGGTGTACAGTCTGAGTATTCAAAGGTAAGTCAGGATATGTCGTATTTCTTAAAGCTATACCCTTAAAAAGCAGACATCAGAATACAACACAGGAGGTACTTCCTAAGTACTCATTGGATGAGTAAGTGATGGGCACTCAAGACTGCTAGATTCTCTTTCCATAGAAGGGATTATTATGTTATATTAAAAGATAAGAAGTGAAGAACAGAACACATGGGAGAACTTTTGCAGCCATGCTCCTTTTTAACCTCATCTCCATATACAGTACTGAAGATCCCTTCAGATGTTAAAAGGGAAGGCAGAGGAAAAGAGAACAATCACCTGGAGATTACAGAGTTTCATCCAGTCAGGACTTAATCTGTTTTATGTCCCAAGTTCTATCTGGAGGCTGATGAATATCAGTCCCAGATGAATGTCAATCAAAATGTAGCTCTCAATTACAACTCCCCAAAGAACTTTCAAAATTATGCCAATTGTATTATTCTATACTCTGTAGAAACTAACCCAAATGTCACCTTTCCCAGGTCAGAAAGTATGTGCCCAATGGCCAAGTTCACCAAACTCCATGCTAGACAGGCCTTGTTTATATTGCTCTTAGAAACATGTACATCCTGAATTACCAGAAAGAAACAAGAAAAATGATTCAGAAACCAGCCTGTTGGCATAAACTGCATCACATCAACACCTAAGTAGTTTCTTTATGTGGCTCCATTCTCTGCCCTTCCCAGGGCTTTACCCAGGGACTCTGAGCTAAATTTTTAATATATACATACACATACATATGTATGTACTTATGCATATATGCATATATATGTATGTACATGCATTTAAACACATATATAAATACAAATACACACAAATTATCATAACAAATAACACTGACTGCCTCCCCATAAAAGAAGTAAGGTTTCCTGAAGCTGAATTCCAGGTCTAATAAACAGAACAAGAAAACTTCTAGATGTAAAGTGAAGGCTCTCAACCTGTAGAGATATTTTTCTATGAAACCAATCAAAATAAGAATCATACCCTTCCAGTCTTCAAAGACAGTTCTTTTTACAGGAATTATGCATAGAGATGCAAAACATAAAGTTGTCTTTTGTCTTAGCTCATGAAGGTAAACTCCCTCTAGAATAAACTACTGAGCCTAGATCATACATTGTATGTTGAAGAATTTAAATACTCAATGCATATTATTGAAATTAATTCATAGTCATGCCTAAGAAATTAATTTACCTCTGCCCTGTTTTCTTTATGTATAATGTACCATGAAATCAAAGAAATAATAGTACAAGTTAAAAAAATACCTATTCCAATGTGGGCAATATGAAAAAAAATTACTAAGGAAAATAGAGATACTCAAAAGTAACAATCAGTATGGAAATAAATCAATAGTCAAACTTGTGAGTAGCTGTCAATTGCTTAAAACATTACACCCAGACGTAAACCATTTTATCTTTTCAGAAGGTTCACCATCTCTATAGTAAAATAACCATTTACTCCAATATCCCCCAGCATTTTTGAGGACATGAAGGTTAACAATACATTTTAGAGCTAATTGTCTCTCTGGAGCATTTTTCTCATCAGAGGACTTTTCCATTTTCTACTCAGCACAACCCGCTCTGTGCCCTGCTTGTCAAAGGCAGGCTCCAATCCCACAGGCATGCCCATGCCTGGAAAGTCCATCGCTAATCCCCAATGGCTGAGCTCACACTCAACACTCTCCATTTCATCTGCAGTTTCTATTGTAACCAAAGGAAAAAGCCAAAGAGCAAGACACAAACAGACCAGAACAGCAGCCACAGACAGTGCTGAAGTCTGAAATGGGACTTAATATTTATGAAAAAAAAACATTCCTTAGGTTGAATCAATAGCTCCAAGTTCCCAGCTGCACCTGGGCATGGGCAACCCCTCCTGCTGCACAGCATGCCCTCTTCATTCATTGGTTCAGCATCTTGCATCATGGTTGAATCAGTCTTACCCAAGGAAAGGAAGAAAAGGAATGACATCTGCTCTGTTCTCTGCAATTTATCAGCTCTAGTTTTCTCATCCAAGAAACACATATGTCCAGTCCCTTCCTCACACACAGTCTTTGTTCTAGCACTGCAGAACTGCAATTCTGGGGGAAGAGAGAGTCATACAGTGTTATCTTAGCTCTTGCTTGTTTATGAAGTGTTCTAAACCCAAGGAAGAAACATTTAGATTGGAGACATGTAAAAAAAAGATTTCTGTTCTAACTAATTTGTTTCAAATTTTAAGGATACAGTGAATTTGGAAGCCTGCTAGCAGAGACATGGTTTTTTGCAGTTTGCTCTCTACCTTTTGAGTCCCCCTGTATCCTGGTTAGAAAGACCAGAGAATTCATATAATCCATTCTATCGCTTGTGTCAAAATAGCCCATTTTTAATTAGTTTTTTTTATTGTGAAAATACTGTACAGAGGGGTTACAATTACATGGACAAGATAATAAGTACATTTCTTATCAAGCATTGTAACCTCCTCCTCTGTTTAACCTTCCCATTCCTTCTCATTTTCCCGCCCCCTCCACCAAATCCCCCTGCACCCCCAACAAAGTTGTAAAGTTCGTTTTCGACAAAACACTTGTACATCTCATTGTTGCAATGGGTCCACCTGTATCCCTATTTAAACGATTTGTTTTTCCCCTTCCCCTCCACAAATTATACCGACATCAAATACAGTGAAAGCAGGGGTTATACTGTGGGGAAGGGACATACATAGCAACAAAGAAATAATCTTATAAATGTTAGAAACAATCGCATGAAAGAAAAAAAAACATTTGAATATATATTTTAGGTTTCATTTCCCTAACATCACCTTATCTGACGTTTACTGCTTAACTCAGACATATACTAGATATTGCAAATAAGGGAAGCCATGGGACCTATGTTTCTCTGGGCCTGGATTACTTCACTTAATATAATTTTTTCCAAGCCTTTCCATTTCCTAACAAATGGGGGCAATGCCATTCTTTCTGATGGAGGCATAGAATTCCATTGCGTGTGTGTGTGTGTGTGTGTGTGTGTGTGTGTGTGTGTGTGTGTGTGTGTGTGTGTGTATACCACATTTTCTTGATCCATTCATCTACTGAGGGGCATCGGGCTTGGTTCCATATCTTAGCTATAGTAAATAATATTGCAATAAACATAGTCATGCTGGTAACTTTAGTGTGGTCTTGTTTGTAAACATTTGGGTAAATGCCCAAAAGTGGGATTGCTGGGTCATAGGGGAGCTCTATGTGGAGTCTTTTGAGGAACCTCCACACTACTTGCCAAAGTGGTTGAACAAGTTTACATTCCCACCAACAATGCAGTAAGATTCCCTTCTGTCCGCATCCCCTCCAGCATCTGTTGTTATTAGAGTTCGTGATTTTAGCCATTCTAACTGGAGTGAGGTGGTATCTAAGTGTTGCTTTGATTTGCATTTCTTTTATGGAGAGGAATGTTGAGCATTTCTTCATGTGTCTATTGGCCATCCTTCTTTCCTCTTCAGAGAAGTTTCTCTTTAAGTCTTTAGCCCACTTATTTCTTGTGCAGTTGTTTCTTTGATGATTTGTTGTTGGGGGATTTAATTTTTTGAGTTCCAAGTATATTTTAGATATGAGACCCTTGTCCGTTGTATGGCTAGTTTATCTTCTCCCAATCCATGGGCTTAAAAATAGCCCATCTTGAAGGCCAAATCACCTTCAATACTTTGCAGGGAAAAGGAATGATATCCCTTATCCATTCTCTTGTTGAGAGTTAACATAATGTGGCAAATTCCTCCCATCCTTAGCCTCATTTTCCTTAGTCCAGAATTTCTGTTTAGCAGACCACTGTTAGTCTCACTTCCAGCTTCATGAAAGATACTCTCCTTACAGGCCATCTAAGTCAATGTTAACACCTCCTTCTTTAGGACAATAGTCTAGATTATTGGGATTGGAATTCAAATTCAGGAACGCTATTTCCAAAATGGAACATCTGGTTTACTCACGCTCCTGAGACCTACACCAAGTCTTAGCATTGAACCTTAGCTCAGTCCCCTGCAATAGCTGATCATATTCCTCATCCTACCAATGGCTGGTCACTTTTGGTGGGAGGATCATTCAAGCCCAGGAGTTGAAGGACATCCTGGTTAACACACACAGGAAGATTCAGTCTCAAAGAAACAGGTGCAGAACTTCTCTAACAGAGGCTCTGCTTTTAATCCCAAGTACTAAAAAAACAATACTAACCTAATGCATAACAACTTTTTACTAATAATCAATCTCTTTTAATGCACAAATTATAAGTATTCTTTTTAAGCATCAAACTTTAATCTGCAAGTTTATAAAGATTCCAGATTACTGTAGAAGAAAGGTATGCTTAGGTTCCTCGCTCAGTGAAGTAAGCTTAGAAGTAGGAAGCAATTTCAAGTCATTTCTTACCTTAATACAAGGACATCAAAGACATGTTACTAACACTCACTAACTTTGCTATGCCTGTCATCCACCTTGAAAGCTTTTGTGTTGCTGCTGAAGATTTTCCACTATTCACTCATTTGCTTCAATGGGGACTTCTTTTCACATAACAGGATTATTTCCTCCATGCAGTCCTGGAAAGGTATGAAAACAGGAAGCTCCATTATTACTCGACCTCGCTGTTTTCTTTTTTTTTTGTGCTTGTATGAGAACTTGAACTCAGGGCCTGGGTACTATCCTCTAGTTTTATCTGTCAAGATTGGTGTTCAATCCCTTGAGCTAAGGCTATATTACCACAGTTTTGATGGCTAAATGGAGATAATTGTGTGGAATGGCTTTCAAATTCAGTCTTCAGATAGCAACCTTCTGAGTAGGATTAGAGAGGTGAGACTATAGTGCCCAGCCCCCAGAAGCATTTCTTCCTTAGAAGTGGTGCTGTGGTTGAAGAGGTAAAGCACCAGCCTCGAGAACACAAAGGGCCAGGGCCAGTGGCCAGGCTCTGAGTTCAAGCCCCACCACTGAGAAAAAAAACACTTAAATGAAATGAAACTATTATTTTAGATATGAGACCCTTGTCCATTGTATGGCTAGTGAAGATCTTCTCCCAATCCCTGGGCTTTCTATTGATTTTGCTAGCTATGTCCTTTGCCATGGAGAAACTCTGCAATTTCATGAAAGCATATTTGAACAAACTTTCTTTGATTTGTTGTGTTTCTGGATATCTATTAAGAAAATTTTGGCATACACTAAGGAAATCCAGGGTTTCTCCTATTCTGTCCTGTAATGTTTTCAGGGTGTCTGCTTTGACTCTGAGGTCTTTGGTCCATTTGGAGTTGATTCTGGTGCTGGGTGATATATAAGGATTTAGCTTTAGTTTTCCACAAGTAGGTAACCAGCTTTGCCAGCACTATTTACTGAAGAGGTTGTCTTTCTTCAATTCTATTTTTGAGTTCCCTTATCGAAGATTAGATGGGTTCATTTCTGGGGTTTCAATTCTATTCCATTGGTCCTGAGGTCTGTTTTTGCGCCAGTAACCACCTGTTTTGATTACTATGGCTTTGTAGTAGAGTTTGAAATTTGGTACTGATATTCCTCCAACATTGTTCTTTCTGATAAGGATCATTTTTGTTGCTGCTTAGTGGATAGTGAAGTTAAAGAATTACTTGAAATTTAATTATCTTATATTTATAAGGTTATACAAAGTGAAACCTCATTTTAAACTGAGAAATGCATTCTTGCTAAAGTAGTCATTGCATAATCATTTCTCTTCTACTGGAGTTATTGTTTGGCTTTTTATTTTTATTTTTATTTTTGTTGTCCATGAAGCTTGAACTTTGGGCCTGGCCCCTGTACCTGTGCTTCTTTGAGCTCAAGGCTAGCTCTCTATCACTTGAGCCATAAGGCCACTTCCACTTATTTTTGAGTAGCTTATTGAAGAGTCTCAAGAACCACTATCCTCAATTCTCAAGTTCCTGAGTAGTTAGTATTACAGGCATGAGCCAAGCCACTAGCACCTGCCTTGGGCTAACTTTCTAAATGAAATTGTGTAAGAAAAAAAATGTCTGTTAGTAAGGATCAGTAAAAATTTCCCTCTGACTTTGGAAACATTTTTTCTTGGTTTGTGTATTTTTCTTGCTGGTGGCAATCAAATTCAGAATTTCATGCAAACTAGGCATACTATCACTAGCCATACCTGGAGTTATTCTGTGTTCTATTTATTTTAATTTTGAGGGCTGATTCTGGGACTTGAACTCTGGGTCTGGGCACTGTCCCTAAGCATTTTTGCTTAAGGTTACTACTATGCCACTAAAGCTACAGCTGTGTTTCCAACTTTTTGGTTGTTAATTGGAGATAAGACACATAGATTTTTCTCCCTTGGGTCAGCTTTGAACAGAGATTCTTAAACTTCAGCCTCTTGACTGGCTAGGATTATAGACTTGAGCCACTAGCATACACTTATGTCTTTAAAATATATCCATTAGTAACAATAATAAATGACTTATTATTACTACAGGATCACACCTACAATGCTACCTACTTGAGAGGCTGAGATCTGTAGATCATCGTGTAAATACATCATGGTTATACAATTCAAAGTTCATTAATTTTTGTATGTGCTGGCCCTAAGGATTGAGGGCTTCAATTCAAAGCTTGAGCACTATTTTTGAGCTATAGTACCACTTCCAGGTTTTTCATAGTAGTTTTTCAAAGTAGTTCATAGGACTACTGGACTTTTCTGCCCAGGCTGGCTTTGAACTGCCATTTGTATCCTCCTGAGTAGGATTTAACCAGAAAAGCCACACTGAAGGTGTACACATGCTCAAATGGTAAATGCTAACCTTGGCTGGAAAAAGTTAAGAGGATTCAAGCCCCAGTATTGGCACATATACACTTATATGCATGCATGTGCATACACACACACACACACACACACACACACACACACACACACACACACACACACACACACACAAACCAGACTCCTATACTCAGTTCCCCAGGATGAAAAAAAGGTAAAAATAACAAATTATAAGATGGATGATTATTTTAAGTAGCTTCAATAGTTACTAACATGGCTATATTGTGGCTTAGGTGGTAGAATGCTTTCCTCCCATACACCAGTTCAATTCCCCATGTTGTTCAAACCAAACCACACAAACAAAAACACACAAAGAAGCATATCATACAAAAGATATATAATACTATGTAACAAACATTAATCATTAAAAAATAACTGAAAAACAGCAAAATACAGCCATGTCAAAATCATGCATGGGGGGCTGAGAAGGTGGCTCAGTGGTAGAGTGCTTGTCTTGCATGCTTGAGGCCCTGGGTTCGATTCCCCAGCATCACATAAGCAAAAAGAAAAAAGCCAGAAGTGGCGCTGTGGCTCAAGTGGCAGAGCACTAGCCTTGAGCTGAAGAGCTGAGGGACAGTGCCCAGGCCCAGAGTTTAGGCCCCATGACCGGACCTCCAAAAAAAATTCATTCATGGGAATACTCAATATCTAAAGAATGTATTGTTTTCTATCAAATCAATCTATAAATTGAATGGAATTTTATGAGAAGTCTTATCAGGACTTTTTATAGTTTCAGGCTGCATAGCTTAGAAAAAATGAGACCTGGAAAATGACATCTAGGAACTCTGATAGAAATAATACATTTAGAATAATACATGCACTATCTTCTTTGCTTCTAACTCAGGATGCATTCATCATCTTAAGGATAAGCATCTGTTCTATGGCAAAAATATATGCATTCTTTCCTGTAAGAAATTCACTAAAGGGGCTGCGAAGGTGGCTCAGTGTTAGAGTACTTGCCTTGCATGCATGAGGCCCTGGGTTCGATTCCTCAGCAACACATAAGAAAAAAGAAAAAAGCCAGAAGTGGCGCTGGGGCTCAAGTGGTAGAACACTAGCCTTGAGCTGAAGAGCTGAGGGACAGTGCCCAGGCCCAGAGTTCAGGCCCCATGACTGGACCCTCCCCCCCCAAAAAAGAAATACACTAAAGACTGAATCACCAAATAACCAAGAACTCAGATGGTATAACCCCAGAGTGATTAAGAGCAAAGATAAACACCTATATATATGGCTTTATGACAGGACTTGCTTTTATTATATAAATGCCACTGATGTCAAAGAGCTCTTTGCGCCTACTGTTAAGAGCACTCACACTCTGAGTGTGCCTCTGTCTTCCTGTTTATCTGCTTATCTGTTTGTTTGCTTGCTAACTCAATAAAGTATTGCCAAGTTTTCTTACCATGGTGACTACTCTGCAAATTTTTATTCTGTGACCAAGGACCCTAAGTCAAGAGTTCCTACTGATAGAGGGAAACTTCCCCAAACCTCACCTGGACCCAGTGACTGTTGTTCCTCAAAGTTATGAGGTGAGTTGCTGAGTGGTAGAGTGCTTGCCTTAAATGCAAGAGACTCGGTGTTTGGTCCCCGCTAACAGAGGAGGGGAAGGATTTCTAAAGATCAAAAGACACAAAGAATATGAAAGAACAATTTTGGGGACACACCATAACTCAAAATGAGGATTTGTTATACTAAAGCCTAGTAATCAAGACAATCTGGTATTACAGCTGAAGAAAAAGAATTACACAGGGTAGAGAATTGAGTACAAGCCCATGTAGAATCCTGAGATTTGACATTAGACTATTCAACAAATAGCTACTTGGATGAGCTATCTATTTATATGGAATAAGATACAAAATAGACCTTAACTTAAAGCCGTAGCAAACAATTCCTAAAAACAAAGAGGCAAAGGTAGAAAGCAACACTTAAAAGCTTTAAGAATGAAATAAGAGTACATTTTAAGAATGGAGATTTTCCCCAAGGAAATGAATACAAAGGTCGGAAAATATCAATAAGTTTACATTACAGCAACACCTTTGGTTGAGTAAGTAATATCAAGAAAAATATAAACATCCTCTCTTAAGGCTGAAGACATTTAAATAGTATGTATTCAACAAAGGAACATTTCAATCAAGAAGATGACAGATAGGATACATGATATTGAATAAAATATCTGAGCATGCAATTCACAAGAAAAGGCATATGTGATGTGGCAATATTTATGAAAAATATTCTATCAGGAACAATAAAGAGATATCACACTTGTCAGACGAGGGAAACGTTAAAAATATACTGGACAATACCAAATGATTGGAGAAGGATTATATAAGAATATATGTGGATATTGATACCAACTTTATCATTATGCAAACTGCATATAGAGGAGTAAAAGTTATCAAACACCACTGACTAAAATTCATGAAGAAAATTTTCATACATAATATGAAGTACATCACAATTAATATGCACTGTCATAAGTATTTGTGATGATTTTTAGTACACTGGAAAATTTTTCAAGGAAGAAAAAAGGGGGTAAGAAGCCTTAATAAGGACCCTCACTTGTGAAATAACTTCAAGTACCCCACTACTTACTAGTTCGTAATGTTTTCTTTTTTGTTTTGCAATTCAGTTCCCACAGGGCAAGGGCAGGAGAGGAACAGCTTCCTTTGAATTGGGGTCATCTGCAAATGGTACCTGCATCTAGGACAACACAAATCATGAAGCTAGAGGTTTGCAAGATTAAGAAAAACAGGCTACTGGGCATGACCTGTTTGTGGAAGGGGAAGCACTGGATGGGGTGAGCAACAGTATCCCCTGCTCAGGGCTCATAATCCCAGTATATAGGCTATAGTTGGGAAGGGTGGTGGACATACTCCAAGCTCCAATGTGCCATCTCTTCTGCCCTCTAGAGCCCACCCTTAGTCCAACTGGCACCACATAGACACAATCATGTGTCCACATTCCATGAATGGGTTCCCATAGAATGGCAGGGTGGGAGCAATCTTTACATGAAAATGGATATATCTCAGATGGCACTGTCTCTGAGGCTGACAAATCATGAATAAAGAGTTCCTTTACATGAACAAGAAGAGGTCCTCACTATGAAGTCACTGTACCAGGTAAACGACTAGTTAGGGAGGTAGCAACATACCCAGATCTAAGTTAATAACCCCAGGCTACAAAGGAATTACAGGGGTATGGACACAGGACCAGGCCCAATATGCCCACAATCAGGCCTATCTGGCATCATGTATGTGCCCTCTTATGAAAGTGTGTACTGGCGCATAGGCCTATCAGAAGGGACCAGCAAGACAGTAGTCCACATGGTGAAGAGCAAGCTACCAGGCACGACCTCTCTTTAGCAGGAGTAAGCACATTTAGGAAGGTAGGCAGCACCCCAAGTCCCAGGCATATAAGCCCGGCTCCACAGGCCTGTGAAAGGGATGTTTTACAGTCTCCAACCCCATCCTTTTTCTCTTGGGTCCAAAAACACCTAGGACCTATCTAATTTAAAAATAGGTTAAGTGCTTTCATGGGAACATGTGTATACACATGCACAAAATCCCTGACCCATGATTTCATTTTCACAGGACAGAGGAGGGAATGGAATCACTTACTTTGAATTGAAGGCCTCCCAAGGCTACACTGAAATTAGCCAGCTAAGGAAAAAGGACAAGCTATGGCTTCCCTTCTTCTGGATCCAATATATTGTACAACAAGGCCACTCTGGCACCACATTTGTGCCCTCCTGTGAATGTGTATACACACATGCACAACACATATCACAACTGGATTCCCACAGTTCCAACCGGGAGTGGAACCACTTACTGAGAAGGACATAGGCACATATAGCTGCACATGGGCTGACTCATACCAGAAAGCCAGAGGTCCCAAAGTGAAGAAAAACTGGCCGCCTTGTATGGCTTCCCTGTAACAGGATAAGCCCTGGTTAGAAAGTGCAGCACCATGCCAAACTCCAGCCCCGTAATCCCAAGCAGCACAGGCCATACTCTGCAAGGGAGACATGAAAGACCTACTCTCTATGCTTTTCTTCCCTTGGGCTGGCATCAGCACCCAAGTGGGAAAATCTTGCCACAGGTCCTTGTGTTCCACAAACTGGTGTATACACAAGCACAATGATATACTCACTCAACCCCACACAAATATTCAGTTACCACAAAGGAAGAGTGGTCCTATTTGCCTAGAAACTAGGGCATCTGGAATGGCACTGTCACCTCGGTCTTCAGAGAAGGACCTGCAAGATGTTAGTCCAAGAGGGAAAGAACAGGGTTTTGGGTATGCTCTCCCTGTAGGAGGAGGATCACTGGTTGTGGAAGGTGGACGCATGCCCACTTCGAATCCCACAACCCTGGGCTATACAGGACACAGCTAAATAGCAAAACAGGACAGCTCATAGTCAAGGAATCTCCAAGTCTTCTTTCACTTTGGTACTATAATATATAGTATACAACCAGTCAAATCTGACACTATGTACATGCCTTAGTGTGAATGTGTGTACATACATGCACAACTGCTCACCAGTGATTTGGTTCCCACAGTGTGGCAGGAGATGTCTAACATAAAATGAAATGGGGGGCATGTGGGATGGCATCTGTTGTGGCCTGGCACATATCAGGAATTTAGATTTCCTTAAGGTAAACAAGAGGCTCTCAATCATTTATTCACTTTAGCAGGTGAAGCACTAGTTAGGGAATATGTTGGAAGCATCCCCTGCTCCAGAACAATAATCCTAGGATACACAGGCATATGCTGGGTAGGTATGTGGGGCCACTGGAGCACCGTGTATGTACATTACTTCAAATGTCTGCAAACCCTCTCACACTTGACTCTTTTGGCATAGAGGATGAGTAGAATGAACTTACTTCAAATCACATGTATCCAGGATGGCACCCCCAACTGGGTCCACAGGACCACGAAGAGGTCATGAAGCTGCAGTTGAAGGAGCCCTTGGGTATGACTGCCCTGTTAAGAGGTGAAACACTGGTTGAGAAGGGTATCAGCATCTGCAGCTCCAAGCCCATAACCTCAGCCTACACAAGTCATAGCCTGGGAGGCATGAAAAACCATGCCTCGACTGAACATTAGATGCTACATGAATGAGAAAATTTCCATCCATCATAAGCACAGCCATGTAATGTATATTATCTAACTATTTGAAGTAGGTGGAACATGGGTTTTTCTTGTAATTTTCAAAAATATAAAAATTAAGATCTTTTTTGTTTTTGGTTTGTTTCTTTTTATCTTTTGATTTGTTTTGTTTTTGTGCCTGTCTTGGCACTTCAAATCAAGATCAAAATGCTGTTCCAAAACCTCTCTGTGCTGAAGGTTAGCCCTGTACAACTTGAGCCACAGCACTATTTCCAGCCTTCTCTGAGTACTTTGTTGGAGATAAGAGTCTCATGAACTTTTCTGCCATGGCTGGCTTCAAACCACAATCCTCATTTCACAGCCTCCTGAGTAATTAGAATTACAGGCCTCATGGATAGTTTTTTTAAACAGTTGTACAATGTATCAATTGGTTTTTACAATGCCTCTTAGACTTTGTCATAGTGTCCATCGACTCTTCTAGTCTATAAAAACCCCACCCATCCCCTTTCTTTCCTAGTTCCATTTTCACATATGTGCATTGAATCTTATGTTGTATTTTCCAAGCCATCTACTCCCTATTACTTTGCCTCTTTCCATGTCTCCTTTAACACCTACCCAAGGACAAGATATGCTTCATCTTTTTACTGTTTGCATATGATACTGTTATGTCAGAGAGGTTAGAACATAAAATTGAGTCATTATGTCGAAAATGAACTTTAAAACTTTGGTGCAGAGGGGTGGTCGCCGGGGAGGATTGGGGGGGGGGGGCGGGGGAGGATGGGAAGGGATGGGAAGGGGACAAAAAGAAGGAGGCTACAATGCTTGATAAGAAATGTACTCATTATCTTGCCCATGTAATTGTAACCCCTCTGTACAATACTTTCACAAAAAATTAATTCAACATAAAATTTTACTGCTTTCTGTACTATATAGTCTGAACTCATATATAATTAATGGACATGTGTTTTACTTTTTTCAAATTTCATGGTCATATTTTAGATCTAATATACATATGAAAGGACTTACACTCCATTTCTCTTTCTGAGTCTTTCAACATCCCTTGCACATGAGCATGCGTGTGCGTGTATGTGTATGTGTGTGTGTGTGTGTGTGTGTGTGTGTGTGCACGCGCACACACACACACATGCTAGTTCAGGTTGACAAACTCAGAGCCTTATTCACTTTTTGCTTTTTTCCTCAAGGCTAGTACTTTACCACTTAAACTACAAATTATTCCCTGCGTTTTGATGGGTACTTAGAGATAATTTTCCTTAGTAACTGGTATTATTATGTATGAACCACACAGTTCAACATATTATCACACTCTAAAGTCATTTTCAACTTCCCAATTTTTTTTTTTTTTTTTTTTTTTTTTTTTTTTTTGTCGGTCGTGGGGCTTGAACTCTGGGCCTGGGCGCTGTCCCTCAGCTCTTCAGCTCAAGGCGAGCGCTCTACCACTTGAGCTACAGCGCCACTTCCGGTTTTCTGGTGGTTTATTGGAGATAGGAGTCTCACGGTTTCTCCTGCCCGGACTGGCTTTGAACCGCGATCCTCAGATCTCAGCCTCCTGAGTAGCTAGGATTACAGGCGTGAGCCACCAGCGCCCGGCTTCAACTTCCCAATTTTTAAAGGAAATTATTGATAGGGCTTAAAAATCCAAATAAACCAGTAATCTACTGTAACTTTTGCATTCCCTTTTTCAAGCCAATTAGATTATAAGTAGCCTATTATCTTTGAATGCATAGTCTTTGATATCACAAAAATTATGTTCCTAAATACACCTTTTTCCTATCATACCTTTTCCTTTTTGGCTGTCATTTATGTGGCATTTATTATTATTTGTACCTGGAAGAAACATTGCATACATGTACTTTTTTTTTCCAAAAGTTTAAAATATTTGTCTAAAATATTTGTAAGTCAAATACAACTGAGTTATTTCTAACTGCCTTTGGAATATAAAGAAAACTTCATTGTATGTATGTTTATATATGTATATATAGTATGTATGTATGTATATGTATATATGTATATATATATATATATATCACATTTTCTTGATCCATTCATCTATTGAAGTACATATGGTTTGGTTCAATATCTTAGCTATGTTAAATAATGCTGTTATAATCATAGTTGTGCTGGTAGCCTGAGTATGGCCTTGTTTGTGATCCTTTTGTAAATGCCCCAAAGTGGGATTTCTGGTTCATAGGGGAGCTGAAATGTACTCATTACCTTGCTCATGAACTGTAACCCCTCTATACAGCATTTTTAGAATTAAAAAAGTACAAAAAAGACAGAAGCAAAGCCAAGAATGTGCTGAACCTGACTGTCACTCATGAATGCTCACAGATGGCTAGGAGAAGGGCCAGGCTAGTGCTACTATGACAGGCTTGGCTTTGGCTTCTTCTTCAAAATGAGAAGTGAACAATAGGAGACTATTTTGTAACTAATCAACACTCAATTAACTAGGGGTAGAAAACAAAACAATAACAAAAAAGAAATATAAAGAAAACTAAAATATAAAGAAATCTGTGTTTAAGAGCATAGGGAGTTTTAGGCTCATGATTTGGGTATGATGTCAACTTAGCTCATCTCAGAGAAAACAAATGTAAAAACCCAATGAATTTTTTTAACATACCTCTTAATTTTTCTATCCCCAATTTTCTTGTCTTCTGTTCTTGATTCTTGAACAGATAACCATTTGAAGGGATGTCGTGCATAGATGGGTATGGAGGAAGCATCAGCAAACATGGAATAGCAAATCCGGCCATACCTATATAGACTGTCCATCCAAACTGTTCGGCCATTTATGCATAGATAAATCCAACTATTGCAGAAAAAAGAATAAGTCCTTGAAACATCTGTTCAGCTAGCTTCTTCCCCTTGTAAACCTGGTTGTAACCCGGCGTCCAGCCCATGAGGGCTGTGGAAGTGGTTGAGTCAAGGCATTGCATACTCCTGAATGGTTCGCTTTCAGGGTAACCGGGGGCAAGGAGCCACGGTTGGGATCTGGTAAATTGTTCTAAGCCTTGCTTTTGAGGGTTAATTGATGCCCATACTGGCTGCGTCTCCATGGCGACTGCATTTTCTCAGCCTCTTTTCATTCTTTTCTAACACCTGAAACGGCACCAATTTAGACATTTTAAGATATTACTTCACTCGTCCCACTTTCACCTATGCAATCTTGTAGAGGTCCAGTAGTGTCCCAATCTGGGCAGATTTTAATCCTGGTGGTCTTGTAAATGCTGCCATAGTCTTACAGTTTCTCATACAAGACTGGTTAAGGATCTCGTACTTCCTAAAGAGGCAAATGAAGGGATTTTTAAATGCTGTCCAACTTCCATATTGAACCACATAAATATCAAATCCCAAGGTCAAGTTATAGTTTTTTTTCATTTCTTCAACAGAAAAAGCCAATCCCAAAACGAATTATAGTTCTTGAAAATCAAGCTGCATAATGAGCAGCTTGAAATTTAGGGAGTTTTTCAAAACTTAAGATTTTGATTGTTTGAATGCTTACTTCTCTGCCAATGAATATGTTAAAACATTATCTCCAATCAGGATAAATTGCAAATATTATACTTATGTTTGTAAATAGGAATAAGTAAGGACATGAAGGGAATTTGTCATGCATGAGATTCAGAAACTTACTTAAGCTCTGAGACAGCTTACTTTATGCCCACTTTCACATGCACCACAGCACAAACTTGTCCCTTAAATATGAAATAGACTCTCATAAGACATCAAGTATTCAGTTGTCTTTTTCTTGGGGTAACAATTTCCATATGTGTGTGAAAATACTTTTGTTTTGCTGGGCACCAGTGATTCACACTTGTAATCCTGGTTACTCAGGAGTCTGAGATCTGACTACCATAGTTAGAATCCAGCACTGGCAGGAAAGTCTCCATGGAATATTAATCTCCAATTAACCACTC